>NW_008352267.1:11403693-11442494 GCF_000622305.1 Nannospalax galili
AGCTGGTTCATCTAAGCTTCTGGTTCTCTCTTTTGATTTTATATTGTTGTGGCTGGATTCATTTTGTCTTCAGGAGTTCCGCAGTGGCCCAATTCCAATGTTAATCAGAAGTTTTCAGACTTTCTCCTTAGGTCTGGAATCTTCTAAGAATGCTTTTGGCCTCAGGAACTTGGATGTTGGACTGACCTGAGACACTGGCCTTGGCCGCGCCACGCAGGGATGCAAAGGCAGATGGGGCAGGAAGAAGCCCCAAGATTTCCCAGTGAGTGGATTGAGTAGCTGGGTTGTACTGGATGCAAAGGATCAGGGAGAGTAAAGGTAAGCCTCGGAGCCCCAGAAAGAGGCTCTCAGCCCCAGAAAGAGGCTGGTGGGGGTTGCAGGACTAGGGAAGTAGAGGGAGGTGAGGGCGGGGCCAGGACCAGAAGCGGTGCTCCTGGGGCCCAAGAAAGGCACTGAGTTGGTCTGGGTGAGAAGGGTCAGGAAGCAGTATTGGTTCCCCAGGTGTCTGGGGCCCCAAGACTAGGAATGGCGCAGGGCCCAAACTAGGAGTATAGAACGGTGGGAGGGATGAAAGGGTGAATGTGGCTTAGGGAGTCCTTACGCAGAGAGCTGTGCTATAGACTTACCCCAAGAGGCCTGAGGATAGTAGTGTAGGCTAGGAGAGCAATCCTTCACATTTTTATTTTCTCTGCCAAGGTTGGAGTTGAGAGTTCAGGATGGACTCAGGATTTGTTTCCAGGCACTTTGATAGGTGTTGGAGTGGATAGAATCAGTGTCAGTGCCTCTCAAAGGCTTCTAGATAGGGGGAGAAAAGAAGTTTATCCATCATTTTAGAACAATAGTGGTTTATATCCCTCAGTTACATGTGGACACTACAGTATTGCAGACTAAGATTTGAAGTCTTACATCTCAGCAGCACTTTCTGCTTAGAAAAAAAATCATCAATGAAAAATAATTATCTAAACAGGATTTTCTATTGACTTAAGCCTAATGTCTGAGCAGTGTAATCCCTTGAACTATTAAAGAAATATTCTTTATTTATACTTTCCTTTGAGGTATTTAAGACCATACAGTTGGCCCAAATAAACTAATTTATTTTTATTCTTCAAGTCATTGGAGGATCTGTTCCTCAGGTGTCACAAGGGCTTGGGAAGAGACCCTGGCTCCTTTCTTTTACCAGTTCCATCTATCAAATCAAAGGTCCTAGGTCCTATTTGTCCATGGCTGTCTTCACTTGGAAGCATGGAGGAAATGTTTTCTCTGAGTTGACCCTCCTTTTTATAGACTGGACACTGGCTTGAGTCTATCTAGTGAGGTCTCCATAGATTCCCTGAACAGGTAAACAGGTGACTCACCACAGGTACAGGACATTTTGAGAGATGCTCCATAGTCCCCTGGTACTTAGTTTACCTTGGAGGGCAAGCAGCAAAAACTGTTTTTTAAGTCCCTCTGACCAGATTAGTATAGTCCTCAATAATGTTTGTTAAACATCCAAGAATGTTAGTTCCACCAGTCTGGTAGTTTTAATTACCATGTGCTATGTAGATAAAGCTTGGGCAACCACCAAACATTCTCTGATGAACCTTGATTGCACATATATTTTGTTCTCTAAACTAGTAGACTATACCAGTAACATAGAAAGTTTAAGATTATGTGTATATTATTTTTGTCTCATATTTTATATATCACAGCAAACTTACACAGACCTTCCTCTCTTGCTTAGGCTTTCTCATTTTTTCCATTTTGGAAAATATCTCCATTCCCATATCCTTTTAACATCTTTTACATTTTCATTGTCTTTTTAAATAATTATGAGACATAATAACATTAACAAATAAATTTTCCATCTATTGTAAGAATTCTTTTCCTGGGAATACTAAGCAATGCTTAACCCCTTTAAACGTTCTAGTGTCAAACAAATGTTTGATTAAAGTTTTCCTGTGAAACCAATGAATTTACTGAGTGTACTTATAGAGATGACTATGGAGTTGCTGAGGTGCATGAGTGACCTGGGGATATGCACACTGGAAAACCTTTACCCAGCCTTCTCTTCCTAGCTTAACACTGATTATATACATTAGCTCTCCCTAAATCCAGCAGAATACATGTGATTAGGGCCAAATTATACACAGTTGGCTGGGAAGAGTGGGTGGATCCTCCGGTGAGGGACAATGTGATTGGAGTAAGGTGAAACCTCAGGGTGGTTTTAATTTGCATTTTCCTAATTACTAAAGATGTTGAACAAATTTTAAGATGTTTCCTAGCCATCTTTATTTCTTCCTTTGAAAACTCTGTTTTGATCTTTAGCCCATCTTTTACTTTGGTCATTTGGTTTCTCAATATTTGTTTTTTGAGTTCTTTATATATTCTTCATGTCAAACCTCTGTCAGATGTGTCACTCGTGAAGATTTTTTTCCCACTCTGTAGGCTTTCTTTTCACTTTTTTGATTGCTTCTTTTGTGGACAGAAGCTTTATAGTTTAATGAGGTCTCACTTGTTGATTGCTGACCTTAATTCCTGAGCAATTTCTGTCCGATTTAGAAAATCCTTTTCTATACCTATATCTTGTAAGTTACTGCCAATAATTTCTTCTAATAGCTTCAGGGTTTCCAGTTTTACATTGAGGTCTTTAATCCACTTGGAGTTGACTTTTGCGCAAGGTGAAAGATAAGGATCTAGTTTCATTCTTCTACAAGTGGAGATCCAGTTTTGCCAACACCATTTATTAAGAGGATGTTGTCTTTCCTCCATTGTGTGTTCTTGGCCCCTTTGTCAAATATCAGGAGGTTGAAAAAGCATGTACTCGTGCTTGGGTCTTCAATGATGTTCTGTTGATCTGTATGTCTATTTCTGTGCCAGTACCACACTGTTTTTATGACTATAGCTCTGTACTATACTTTGAGATATGCTATAGTAATACCCCCAGTGTTGCTCTTTGTGCTCAGGGTTGCTTTGGCTATTCAAGGGTCTTTGTGCTTCCATATGAATTTATAGGTTATTTATATAATTCTGAGAAGTATGTAATGGGGTTTTGATTGGGATTGCATTGAATCTATGCATTGCTTTTGGTAGAATGGTCATTTTCACAATATTTATTCTTCTAGTCCATGAGCATGGGAGGTCCTTCCATCTCCTGGTGTCTCCCTCAATCTCTTTCTTTAATTAAAATTTTCATTGGTTGCTTTTTGTTCAGGAATGGAAAGTTAGTTGGGGTGTGCTTCAGGTTCTTGTGAGTATAGGCTGGTCTGGGTAGTAGGTAAGTCTGTAGCAGGCAGATCAGGAGGAGGCCAAGACAAGACTGTGGTGGTGACAGCCTGTACAGTGTCTGGTGGAGGAGCCTGCAGAATTGAGTTAGTCTGAGTGCAGGGATCAGGATGCAGTGAGTGGGCCTGGAACTCACTATATAGACCAGGCTGGCCTTGAACTCACAGAGATCCCCCTGCCTCTGCCTCCCAAGTGCTGGGATTAAAGGGATGTGCCACCATGCCAAGCTCATTGGGGTCTTTTTATCCTGTCTAGCCAATTCCTACCTCCTATTCCTATTACACCATCCTCTGAAGAGGTTACCCAAATTTCCAATAGGGAATCAGGACACAGACTGCTAAGGTATCTTCCATGCTGAACAGGGACATAGGGTAAGGCAATTGGAATACCCTTTCAGGGGGTGTATCCCAGGGGCCTGGTTCCTTCAAAAGGTGGGGCTTGCTGCTGAGAACTGACTAAGGAGACTTAACCATGGAGAGAGGGGCTTCTGAACATCATCATTGGACTGGGAGCCGTGACAGGAGTTCACCAGCCTGGACGAGAGAATTGAATGGCACAGCATTTAGTGACCTAGGGAGAGACTATGGGACCAAAAGATGTGGACAAAAGCTGTCGTTGACTATGGGCGGACGTGCAAGTGATCTGGAGTGGCAGGCTCACAATCTGGAGTGGGGGCCTCTGAGCTGTGGCATAGATCTGGGCACTGGGTGTTTGTGTCTTTTTGAGTCACTCCCTGTCCCACAGTATAAACTATAAGAAATTCACATTAAAAAATATTATATGGTTTGTCTGAGAGTGCAAGAGACCCTGAGAGAACTTGGGTGACAAAATTGGTGCAGCCAGCAGGATGGTGCTAGAAATGACAAACTGCAGAAGTTTTGGAAAAACTAGGGAGATGATGGCAGTGCTGATGTGATTTTTACAATGGATTATAAAATATGTAACTAAAAATGGGCTAGCCATGCAGAAGCATAGGCCACAGCTGTGTTGTAAATGTGAGGGGATAATGCGAGTTTATGAAGATTTGTTAAAGGTTGTCTAGAGGCTAGAAAATCTTTTACTGGCTCTGGACACAGAGAGGGGGCATAGCCACTTAATTAAAGATGTGCCTCACTGAAGGGAAGCTGAAAAGCTTACAGAGGTCCTGGCATTTCCAGATGAAGAGATTGTGAGAGGAAAGAAAGCTAGACATTTTATCTGTGTAAGGTCCAAGGCCTCAGAGAAAAAGACAGATATTAGTTTAAAAAAAAAGAGAGATGACCTAAAAATAAAAGTAGCTAATGCTGCCCCTAAGATACAACCCTTAAACAAAAAGAAAAAAAAAAAAAAACTAACAGTGCTTTAGCTAGGAAATATTCCACACTGGAACTGTTAAAACTAAGTAAAACTTACAAGAAAGCAATCAAAGAGCCCCTAGATATGTGGCTTGGAGGAGTGTGGGACATGAGAGCAAATGACATCTGTCTAATTCCTTCAGAAGCTTCACAGCTGAATTATTTAACCACCTTGCAATATAAGCTGCTCAAACTAAGTCAATGAAGGGGGGAGCAGTCCTTAATGGGATGGCTGGTTGAAGGCATTAAAGGTATATGGTCATCACCAAGGGAGACTAACATGATTAGCAGGGGCTGGAGGACAATAAAAGAGGGGCAGATATTACTGAGAAAATTAGGTATGAAAAAAGCAATATATAATGTCAGTTCAATGGGCCAGATAAGACTGTGTTAAGAAGAGATTCAAAGGAAAGTTTAATTCCTCTGGGACCTCAAGAATGGTATGGAGCGTTAATGGTTTTGCTAAGCCCTTTAATAAGACAGGCTCTTTATAAAGTGAGAGAGGCTTCAGAAGATCTAAGTGACTCTGACCAATGTATGAAACATGTCTTTAGAATAACAGAACACCTTACAAGAGATATAAAAACGACCAGGCAGAAAGAATGGTCTGTTTGGGTTACTCGAAGACAAATGTGACAAGACTTATGCTGAGCCCAAATTCCCAGGAAAGAAAATGATAGAAAACCAAACTAAGTACTAATGAGTTTCTGGAAGGCTTTAAAACCAGAAGAACAGTTTACAAAAGGCATTCAAAGGATAAATACTTTCCCAGGGGTGGCAAAGAATCCCCAAGGATTAAATAAGATGCATTTCTCTTCTGATATAGGCTATACTAGGGGTGGAAGCAGATTTTCCCAACAAGTTCTCCCTCAGTAGCCAGGTGTGGTCAGTGGGGAGAAGAAAGATATGGCTACAGTCAGGAGGCAGACCCAGGGCCTGTCTGACTCAGGGAACCAACAAGTGCTGTGGGGACAGGAGAAACAGCCTACCTCCTTAGCCCAGTGCAGGGTCAGGCAACTGGAGCAAACACCTGTAAGTATATCAAGAATAAAAGAATACAAATAGACTCCATGTAAAATTCCCCAAGTGTGAAATGACTCTAGAGGGATAACTAAAGAATGATAAATAGCTAACCAAATTAATGCTTGTACCCATGATAGGGTACCTAACAAGGATCTATGGAGAAAACAGTCAATACAAATGGGCAAAACCTTCTCATGCTGTGTGAGACCTTGTCTATGATTAATTTAATAAATAATATTAACCTTCCTTTGAGTGTTTTACAGATGTGAAACCCACTTGAAAGACACCTGAAGAAGCAAAGGCCAGATATAGCTGTAAGATTCTTGGGAGTTTTATGGTTGGATAAGAGGAAGACAGAGACTCCAAAGCTATACAACTGTTAAGACAATCTACAGTACCTGGGTTGGGTTGCCCCCCTATGAGCTGTTGATCAGAGAAAGATCGTAGAGGTCCTCAAATTAACCAATGGCATTACCACTAATGTCAGTTGTACACTAGAAAGGTCAGTAAGGCCATATTTCTGAAGACACTGCATGTTGTGAGCATGGGAGAAAAAGAGGACATGGAGCTGAGACTAAGCCCCCAAACTCCATGCCTGGATGGATAATGCTCATATTACCAGAAAGTGCTATGCAGATGGTTAGGGAAGAAAGGATCCTTTATGATTCTATTCAACAATGGACACCACATGCTGCACACTATGGACATGCCATGCAATGCCTGCAAGTGCAATAATGGCTCAAACAACACATGTACAACTGACAAATTTCTAATTGGATAAGGCCCACTCCTTATGGGGGAACACACAATTGGTGCTGTAGACCAGGCCAACACCTTGTGTCGAGAAAGGCTACAGGCCCTAGTGAGGAAGCCATCACAAGCATACTGTTTAATGAATGCAGTATACCTACTGGGATGTCTTCTAGGCATTTGTATTTACATTCGTGTTTGTTTAAATGTATCTACTTCCTTAAATTTGTCTCTATAATAGAATAAACACCACTGAGATAGAGCAATGGCCACAGCTAAAGGATGAATAATGGGGAGGCCCAAGAAGTCATTATCTCACCATGATACAAGAGAAATTTCCCTACAACAGTCACCCCCTCCATGGCTCAGGGAACTTAGCAAAAAATTGGAGGAAAGATTGTAAGAACAGAGAAAAGAGTGAAGTGTATCCCAGGGGCCTGGTTCCTCCAAGGGGAGGGGCCTGTAGAAGAGAATTGAGAGGAGATTTAGCCATTGAGATAGAGGCTTCTAGGCAACATCTTGGGATGGGAGCCATGACCTCAGTGTGGTGACCTGGGTGAAAGAACGGAATGGCCCAGCATTTACTGACCTGGGGCGAGACTACAGGCCCACAGGATGTGGGCAAAAGCTAGAGGTGACTATGGGCAGGCCACAGGAGCGATATGGAGTGGCGGGCTCGCGATCTGAAATGACAGGCTCTGAGCTGCAGTGAGGAGCTGGGCAACTGGTGTTTGTTTCTTTGTGAGTACCTCTTTCCCCCACGGTATAAACTTTAATAAATTCACATAAAATTATGTTATGTGGTTAGTTTGATAGTGCAAGAGAACCCAAGAGAACTCAGGTGACAGTGGGTGTATCTAAAGACTCCCAAATTGCATAACGGTTATGTCTAGGAGGAAAAGAAAGTCATTGAATCATGAATAAGAGATGTGAAGGAGAAGTAGAGGCAAGAGTAATTAGCATTACAAGTTCTAGACAGGGGACTAGAAAAAAGTCACATAAGGGCAATTTTCAAATGTTCATATGAGAGTCCATTGGAATTTCTTATTGGGTTCTTCCCCAATTTTCCTTTGTCTGCTATGGATGGACTCAAAAGTGATGGATTCAGGATTTGCTTTCAGGTATTTTAATAGCTGTTGGAGTGGTTAGAATCAGTGTCAGTTTCCTCTCAAAGGCTTCTAGATAATGGGGAAAAAAACAAATTTATCCATCCTTTTAGAAAAATAGTGGGCCGTCTCTGTTAGGTACAAGTGGGCAATACAGTTTGCAGAACAATATTCGAAGTCTTACATCTGAGCAGCACTTTCTGGTTAGGAACGAAATCATCAATATGGAATAATTGTCTAAATAACTTTTTATAGAGACTTAAGCCAAATGTCTGGGAAGTGTAATCCTTTGAACTCTTAAGGAAATATACTGATAAATTTACTCCTTGGTTATACTTTCCTTTACTTGGGTGTTTAAGGCTATAGATTTGTCCCAAATAAATCAATTCATTTTTATACTTAAGGTTATTTGAGGATCTGTTCATCAGGGGTCACATGGGCTTGGGAAGAGCTCCTGGCTCCTTTAGTTTACCAGTTCCCTCTATGTGAAGATAAGTCAAAGGTCCTGTTTGAGCATATCTGGCTTCACTTGGAAGCATGAATGAGATGTTTCCTCTGATTTGACCCTCCTCTTTGAACAGTGGACACTGGTTCAAGTCCATCTTATGGGGTCTCCATGTCCTCCCTGAACAAGAGGACAGGTAACTCACCACAGTTACAGGACATTTTGGAGATGTTCCAAGAGCCCTGGAACTTAGTCAACCTTGAAGGGCAAGGGGCAAAAACTGTCCATTAAGTCCCTCTGACCACGTTAGTATAGGCCTCAACTATGGCAGTTAAACAGCCAATAAGGTTACTTCCACCAGTTTGGTACTTGTAATTATCATGTGCTTTGTAGATACAACTTGGGTTAAAAACCAAATAGTCTCAGATAAACCTTGACTAGGTATATATTTTGCTCCTTAAACTAGTTGCTGAAATTATGACCATAGAACTTTTAAGATTATGTGTATATTATTTTTGTCTCATCCTTTATATATCATAACAAACCTACACAGACCTTCATCACTTACTTAAGCTTTCTCATATTTTCTGCCTATTTTTGAAAATATCACCATTTCCATATCCTTTTAAGATCTTTTATATTCTCATTTTCTTTTTTAAAAAATAATTATGAGACATAATAACATTTACAAATAAATTTTCCATCTGTTGTAATGCTTCTTTTCCTGGGGATGCTAAGCAATGCTTATTCCCTTTTAAGGTTCTAGTGACAAGCCAATGTATGATTAAAGTTTTACTGGGGAATCAATAAATTTATTGAGCTTACTTATTGGATAACCAAGGGGTTGTTGGGGTATATGTCTGATCTGAGGGTATTCACATTGGAAAGCCCTTATGTAGCATGGGCCATGCCTTTTCTTCCTAGCCTTCCCAGATTGCATAACTTAGCCCTCCCCAAATCCAGGAGACCATGTGTGATTAGGGCCAAATCACATAGAATAGTAGAATAATCCAGTGGCTGGATTATCCAGTGAGGGTCCAATGACCCTTCTTGTCCTTCCTTTAATGAATGAGCCCAATTGTGACAATGATTAGTGATAAGCCTCAGCTGAAGTCATGATGATGGTAGTTATTTCATGCAGAAGGGACTGCTGTATAGCATCTTATTAAAAGGACCTGGAATTAAAAATATTTGGTGCTAGGATCCACATAAGAAGGAGAACATACGTCATTTGTTTTTCAGAGTCTGTGTTACTTCACTTGGTATAACAGATTTGAGATCCATCCATTTACCTGTAAATTTCATTATTTCATCTTTCTTTACTGCTGATTAAACCTCCGTTGTGTAAATATACCACATTTTTGTTAACCACTTGTGTCCCCTTTCATTTTTGATTTTGATTTTGATTTGCTCTTTCATTCTTTTGGTTAAATGTGCTAAGGGTCTGTTTTATTTAGCTTTTCAAAGAACCAGCTCTTAGATTCATTGATTCTTTGTATTGTTTCCTTTGTTTCTATGTCATTGATTTCTGCCTTGATTTTTTTACTTTTTCTCTTCTGCTGGATTAGGGTTTCATTTGGTCTTGCCTTTCCAGTGTCTTGAGTTGCAGTGTTAGGTCATTTATTTGGGCTCTTTCTAGTTTTTTAATGAAGGCACTTAGAGCTATAAACTTCCCTCTTAGGACTGCTTTTAAAGTGTCCCAGAGGTTGTGTTGTGTTGTATTGTCTTTCTCATTTAATTCCAGGAGTTTTTATTTCTTTCTTAATTTCTCCTTTGACACACTGATTGTTTAGGACTGTGTTGTTCATTTGCATGAGTTCCTGTAGTGACTAGGGCTTTGTCCAGTGTTGATTTTGATCTTTATTACATTGAGGTCTGATAGAATGCATGGAGTTATTTCTCTTGTGTGTGTGTGTGTGTGTGTGTGTGTGTGTGTGTGTGTGTGTGTCTGTTTGTTGAGGTTTGTTTTGTGGCCCAGTATGTGGTTAATTTTTGAAAAGATTCCATGAGGTGCTCAGTAGAATGTGTGTTCTTTGGTGCTTGGGTGGAATATTAGAAAGATGTCTGTTATATAAATTTGATGTATGGTATCATTTAATTTAGATGTCTCCCAGTTTATTCTTTGTCCAGTTGACCAGTCTAAAGGAGACAGTAGGGCACTGAAGTTCCATACTATTACTGAGTCAGGATTAATCTGTGTCTTAAAGTCCTATATGGTTGTTTTTATGAATTTGGGTGCATCACAGTTTGATGTATATATGTTAAGGATTGTAATATCTTCTTGGTTAACTGTTCCTTTGATCAGAATGAAGTGACCCTCCTTATCTCTTCTTATTAGTTTTTCTTTGAAGTCTATTTTGTCAGATACTAGAATTGTAAACCCTGCTTGCTTCTTAGTGCCATTTGCTTAGAATATTTTTTCCATCCTTTTACCTTAAGGTAGTTCCTGTCTTTGAAGGTGAGATCGGTTTTTGCAGACAGCAAAGAGATGGATTTTGTTTCTTAATCCATTCACTTAGCCTGTGCTTTTTGACTGGGGAGTTCAGTCCATTGGTTATAAGTTTATTATTGAAAGATGTGTATTGGTTGTGGGCATTTTGATTGTTGTTTGTGTTCTCTGTTTAATTTTGTGTATCCTTGATTATACCTTCACTTTTTTTCTTTGGTTGCCCCTGGTGTAAGTTGTTTCTCTCTCCTCTCTCTGTATTTCTTCAAGTATTCTTTGAAGGGCTGGTTTTATGGACATGCATTCTTTCAGGATACTCATGTCATGGAAGATTTTTCTTTCCCCCTCAACTATAATAGAGATTTTTTTCTGGGTAAAGTATTCTTGGCTGGCATCTATTGTCATGTGGAACTGGAAATACCTTGGTTCAGACTCTTCTGGCTTTCATAGTTTGCATTGATAAGTCAGCTAAAATTCTGATGGGCTTTCCTTTGTATATGATTTGTTTTCTTTTGCTGATTTCAGTATTCTCTTTGCTCTATACATTTAGTGGGGTTTTTAAAAATGTTTTATTATTTTTATTTTATGTGTATGCGTGTATTACCTGCATGTAGGTAAGTACATCCGTGTCATGCACTGTCCATGGAAGACAAAAGAGACTGTCGGCTCTCCTGGAAATGAAGCTACAGACAGTTGTTTGCTGCCATGTGGGTGCTCATATTTGAATCCGGGTCTTCTGCCAGAACGGTCAGTGTTCTTAACTGCTGAGCCATCTCTCCAGCCCATATTTAGTGTTTTTACTATGATATTCCATGGGGAATTTCTTTTCTGATCCTATTTGGTGTTATATGTTCTTCCTGTATTTGTATGGGGATGTCTTTCCTTAACTTCAGGAACTTCTCTTCTACAATCCTGATTAAGATCTGGTCAATACCATTAACCTGAAATTCTTCTCCTTCCTCTATTCCTATGATACATAGATTTGGTCTTTTCATAGTGTCTCACATCTCTTGCATATTCTATTTCTGTATTTTTTTAAAAGTTTTCCATAGTCTTTGCTTCAGTGGTCCAGTTCTTCAACTTTATCCTCGTGTTGATTTTCTGTTTTCCATTTCATTCATTCTAGCAACGAGGCTTTCCCCTGTTGTTTCAATTTGGCTTATGGAGTTTTGCACTTCCTTCTTCATTTCTGCCTGAGTTTTCTTCAATGTTTCTATCTCTTTTGTCAATTCATTCACAAGTTTATCCCCATCTTCTTTTAGTTCTTTGATTTGCTTGATCATATGTTCGTTAAATTTGTTGACTTCCTTGATCATGTTTATGATTGTTTTTTAAAATTCAGTGTCCTGGGTTATCTCTAGGGTGTTTTCCTTGCAGAACTCTTCCACAGGATTTATTTAATAACCACATGATTAGAAGAAACATTTCATGGGGCTGGAGAGATGGCTCAGCTGTTAAGAGCACTGACTGCTCTTGCAGAGGGCCCGGGTTTGATTCCCAGTACCCATACGGAGGCTACGAACTGTTCTTAACTCCAATTCCAGGGAAATCCTAAGCCCTCTTCTGACCTCCATGGCATTGCACAACATGGGTACACTCAATGCATGCAGCCAATACACTCATACACATAAAATAAAAATAATAAAATATTTTTTTAAAAAGAAGCATTTCATTATAGCTTTAACATATTCAGTAACACACTCCAGAGAAAAGATACATCTCTTTCAAACGTGCTGTAAATTTTTAGGTTTTCAGTTGTATTAATACAATTATACAGTTTTGAACTCGGCATAAACCTTATAAGACATAATATTGAATGAGGTTTTAACGTTTAAAAAAGATCTCAATTTCATTTTGAAATAGACTGTTTCCTACAGAAAAACTCATTTTGAATGCTACTAACACTTAGATGTTTGCACGTGCGTCTCTAATCTCTATGTTTGATTATTACTAGTCATAGTCTATAATACACGTGGATCCTTGACACCTGAGTATGGGTATAAAGTCATCAGGTAGATTTCAATGCTAATGTTTTTCACCTCTTCTAATTAATATGAAGCAAATTTTTATGCTTCTTCCTCAAATATAACTCCTTTTTAAAAAAAAATGTTGATTTTTTTGTGTGTATATCATACAGAACAGCCCAAACAATCTTATGCATCTATATACTCACTTCCTAAATGGCACCCTCCCATAGCCTGTCCCCCCCAACACACACTTTTTATTATTCTTTTGTTGTGATTTTGGCATATGGCTTTCTTTTGTTGTTTAGGATTCAGATATGAGAACTAAGTTGAAGTATGCTTCTGTTTGTATTATCGGGGTGTCTAGATCCTTTCTTATTGGTTTTGTAAAACTGGTTGGTACAGGATTTGGGTTCTCTCAGGGTTAATTTGGAGGGAACTGATGGCCTCAGATCAGCTATTGAGGAACACGCACAGAAGCCCAATTCAGGTTCCAGACAGGTACACTCAGGCTTCCTTCACCATGTGGAGGCAGGATCCGGGTGCTCTCAGGCAGTCCCCTGCTTTCTCAGCCCCTATGCCAGACAGAGGCCAGAGGGAAGCCAGAACCCAGCACTCTCTGGAAGGCTGCTGAGAGCAGAGCCGCTACTACAATGGAGGTCGAAACCCACCCTCCGAAAGTGTCTGCTAGGATCTGATCTTTAGCCCTAGTGCCTTGAGAGGGGGCTCACAAAATCCCCTCAAAATCTCTCTTTAATGATTTAAAATTTTAATTGTAAAGATCTTTGGTGTCTTTGGTCAGGTTTATTCCAAGATATTATTATTATTATTATTATTATTATTATTATTATTAAGGCAGGGTCTCACAATGTACCCCAGCTGATCTGGAACTATGTAGCCCAAACTAACCTCAAACTCATGCGGATCATTTCCCTGTACTCTTTCTCCAATTGCTTGTTACTGATATATAGAAAAGCTACTGATTTTTGTAGATTTATTTTATAACCTGCCACTATACTGAAAGTGTTGATCAGTTCTAAAAGTTTTCTGGTTGAACTTTTAGGATCTCTTAGATACAGGATCATATCACCTGCCAAAAGGGATAGTTTGACCTTTTCTTTTACAATTAGTGCTCTTCAATTTCTTTCTCTTATTGCTCTAACAAGTGTTTCAGCACTATTTTTAAAAGAAGTGGTGATAGTGAACATCCTTGTCTGCTTCCCGATTTTAATGGGAATGCTTCCAGATTTCTCCATTTAGAATGATGTTGGCTCTGGTTTTCTTGTATATAGCTTTAATTATGTTGAGGTATGTTCCCTCCAGTTCAATCTTATTAAGAACTTTTATCATGAATGCATGTTGAATTTTGTCAAAAGCCTTTTCTACATCTATTGAGATGACAATGTGGTTTTTGTCTTTGAGTCCATTTATATGATTAATGATTTTTTTTTTTGACTTGTGTATATTGAACCATCCCTGCATCTCTGGAATACAGCCTACTTCGTCATGGTGAATCATCTTTTTCAATGTGTGTCTGTTTGCAGTTTGCAAGTATTTTGTTGAGAATTTTTGCATCTATGTTCATTAAGGATATGTATGGGTCTACAGTTTTGTTTTTGGTTGTGTCTTTACTCGGTTTGGGTATTAGAGTGATGCTGGCTTCATAGAAGGAATTTGGAAGTTCTCCCTTGGTTTCTATCTTTTTAAATAATTTAAATAGTGCTAGTTTGTCTTCTTTAAGTGTCTGATAAAGTTCTTCTGTAAATCTATCTCAGCCTGGGCTTTTTTAGTTGGGAGATTTTGTATTACTGTTTTGATTTCCCTATGTTTTATGGGTCTGTTTAAACTGTTGATCTCTTCTTAGTTTAACTTTGGTGGGTCCCATTGTTTTAGATATCCATCCATTTCTTTTCTATTTTCAAATTTAGCAGAGTATAGATTTTTAAAATATTCCCTTATAGTGTTCTGGATCTTTGAGGTGTCTATTGTGATGTTTCCCACTTTCATCTCTGATTTTGTTTATTTGGATTTGATCTTACATTCTTTTGGTTAAATGGGCTAAGGTTATGTCTATCTTGTTTAGCTTTTCAGAGAACCAGCTCTTAGATTCATTGATTCTTTGTATTGTTTTCTTTGTTTCTATTTCATTGATTTCTGCTTTGATTTTTGTTATTTCTTCTCCTCTGCTGGGTTTTGGGTTTTATTTGTTCTTGATTTTCCAGTGTCTTGAGTTGCAATGTTAGGTCATTTAGTTGGGCTTTTTCTAATTTTTTAATGAGGCACTTAGAGCTATAAACTTCCCTCTTGGGACTGCTTTTAAAGTGTCCCTGAGGTTTTGTTGTGTTGTATTGTCCTATTCATTGAATTCCAGGAGTTATTTTATTACTTTCTTAATTTCTCCTTTACCCACTTATTGTTTGGGAGTTTGTTGTTCAATCACCATGAGTTCGTGTAGTGACTAGGGCTTCTTCCACTGTTGATTTTGAGCTTTATTGCATTGTGGTCTGATAGAATGCATGGAATTATTTCAACATTTTTGTATTTTTTGAAGTTTGTTTTGTGCACCAGTATGTGGTCAGCTTTTCATAAAGTTTTATGGGGTACTGAGTAGAGAGCGTGTTCTTTGGTGCTTGGGTGGAATATTTGAAAGATGTCTGTTAGGTTCATTTGGTGTGTGGTATTGTTTAATTCAGATATCTCCCTGTTTATTCTTTGTCCAGTTGACCTATCTAATGGAGACAGTGGGGTATTGATGTCCCCTACTACTACTGAGTTGGGGTTAATCTGTGTCTTAAAGTCCTGTAGTGTTGTTTTTACAAATTTGGGTGCACCATAGTTTGTTGCATATATGTTTAGGATTGTAATACCTTCTTGGTCAATCGTTCCTTTCATCAGAATAAAGTGACCCTCCTTTTCTTTTCTGATTAGTTTTACTTTGAAGTCTATTTTGTCAGATTTAGAATTCCAACCCATACTTGTTTCTTAGAGCGATTTGCATGGAATATTCTTTTCCATCCTTTCACATTAAAGTAGTTCCTGTCCTTGAAGGTGAGATGGGTTTCTTGCAGACAGCAAAAAGATGGATTTTGGTTCTTAGTCCATTCACTTAGCCTGTGTCTTTTGACTGGAGAGTTCAGTCCATTGATATTAAGGCATACATGTCTTAAAATTTTGTTATTAGTATATATTAATTAAACATAATGAATTTCACTGTGGCATTTTTATTCATGTATGTAATTTATATTTATTGTCTTCATCCCTCATTACTCATTTCCCTCTCTTGACTTTCTTTCACTTCTTCTCATCCTCTCTTCTCAAATACTCCTCCTTCTACTTTCATTCATTTTTTTCTATTTTTTTGAAATTATTTTGTTTTGTTTGTTTGATGGCCCAATATGTATGATTAGGGTAGTTTATGAGAGGATGAGTGAGGGGCTATTTATTATAAATTCTCAGGGAAGAATGGGAGATTATTAGACCTTGTACAAAATGGAATGCTTTACAGCCCATGAGTGTAAGAGGCATGCCATACTGGGAAGTCAATATTCCAATTCTATTCCCTATGTTCATCAAGCTCTATGTTTTTTCTGCCCCCTTTCCCAGGAGGTTCCCTGAACAGGATCTAGTGGGAATGCTATTCCTGGTACTTTGTTAACTAGATATGATGTTCCTATCAAATTGCCTTTGAAATACATATTTATGACCATAGATTAATGCTGCTTTCAGCTTTTGTCAAAGAAGCTTCACTTAGAAGTGGCAGTTAACACAGAGATTCACAACTGGTCAAAATGCCGAGAATCAGTAATTATGAAATGCTCAGATGTAAACTGGAGCATCTATCAATTTGGTGGTGATATTAAATTTAATTCATAGCATCAGGATATGAGAAATGTTATAAGAGAACATATGAATTACAAATTTGACAACAGAAAGGAATCAGTTTCTTCAAAAATACAAACATCCAAAACAAATAAAGAACAAATAAATAATATGAAGAACCCTGTACCTAGCAAGAAAAATTCAGAGTTAATAGATATACACTTCTAAAAGGAAAGTGATATGTCAAAACGTACTCCTTATTGAAGTCTAAAAACATTTAAAGAATATCAATTTTCCATGGTGCAAGAGTAGAAGCAGAGAGGTCATTGACTTTCTAACTCCTTTTATGAAAGAAGAATTCTATTAATATCAAATCTAAGTAAATTTCAAAACAAACTCTAAACATAAATGCATAGTGATCCCAATCACAAAATTCCTTAAAGAATATACTAGCATATCAATCTAGAAAAACATTAAATGATGACACATCATGACCAGTGGAGAAAGGTTAATACATAAATGCAAGGCTGGCTTGTTCATCAATATGGTTTCTTTTAGTTAGGCTTTTATAAATGATCGTATCAGTTGGAGAATAATCATTCAAAATTTTGTCTACTCAAATAACTAGGAATAGGATCAAATCCTTTATTTCAGCAAATAAACATATAGAAAATGTATACTTTTTCAGATCATATATACAGATAAGAGAATGAAGACTGGGTATAAAAATAGACAAAGACATCTACCACAGTTTTCTCTAACATTGTATAGGATGTTTGTGCTACTGCAGTTGGTCCTAAAGTAAACAGAATGTACACAAAATATAGTGGACTACATGGTATCAGAGAAGTAACTGGCAGGTGATGAATGAGTTCACTCTTTAGAGCTTAGTAAGGAAGAGACCTCAATAATGAAGAGTTTGTTTAGTACATCACAAGAGAGTGAGCAGTAACTACAATATTGTCCACAGACTAGTGGAATGGTCTAGGGTGGGGTCCTCAAATTGGGAGAAGTACTTCAGTTATAGTGAGTCTCTTTGTGCAGTTCTCAGGCATGCAATTCAAGCCATGGAAAGGAGGACATCCAGATGAATTTACGTGTTTGCGTCTGAGTTTAACATGTAAATGTACTATGCATGTAAATTCCAATTGCACAAACTGTATCATAAAATAATGGCCACACAAGTCAGAATTATACAAATAAGAGGATTCTTGTTAATCACAAGGGTCAAAGGGTCATGTCATCGGGCTCCAGGCTGAAACTCTGTCTCGGCTAACAATTTAGGATTCCTAGATTAAACTAATGAGAAGTCCCTAATGTTCTATTTTCTGGGGACTTATTAGTGACCATCCCTCCACACAAAGACAAAGGAGATTAAGAAAAAAACTCCTCTCACACATGACAAAAATATTCATGCAGGGCTGGAGAACCAGGACAGCTGTTAAACAGCTCAGGCATACAACAACAAAAAAAAATGTTCATGCAGAGAAATCCCAGAATTTTAAGTAAAATACTGCTTCAACTTATTAATAAGCAATCATGAAAGATAGATACAATATTAATTTATAAAATAGATTTTTGAAGTTTATATTTTATTAACAGTAGCACTAAACCTTGTAGTGCTTGGAAAAAAATCTAATTGCTAAAAGTTACAAAACACTGATTAAAGAAATCAGAGATAAGGTTATTGAATAGAGAGCTAGATTTCTCCCTCTTGGAATGAGAGAATATATACAAAAAAAGGAGAGAGTTTACAATGAATCACCCAGTACTAGATTAGAGATTGGTATGTACATATGAACTAATGATCATTGTGATATAGACCCAGACAATATCTACAGAAATATTTGTGGCTATATGCATGCAAAAGGGCATTATATGCACATTTCTTCCCTCTGTCATTTGGAAAGATCTAAAAACAGCAATATTCTAGTAGCAATGCCACATCTAGAATCTAGATCTTTATTTTATAACATTTTCAAATAAAGAGAAGCTATTAAAAATGGATCAATTTAGGGTTGAAGTAAGGAAGATCCTAGATGAATATGACATATTTTATAATACCAGAAAAAAGGACGTTCTCAAAACGACAAGGGAATGATTATGATGCATCAAAGGAAGACAGAAGAAACTAAAATTCCAAGTCTTATATTGGACACCATTGCAAGGAGAGAAGAGGGTGGGAGGAAGAGAAAGAAAGAGAAAAAACAGAGACAGAGACAGAATCATTGGATGATACCCCAAAACAAATAACTATCTGTGAGCCCATACTTCCATAAATAAATGATTAAGAAAGTAATTTTAACTGGGAAACAAAATTTCCATGAAGATATTTTCTAAGTATGTTATTAGATATTTCCTTCATGATGGCTAGAGTATATCTTTCCATCCCGTATCTGCACTCCTTTTCCATTGTGATCATCAATTCCAATTGTCAAACTAATGAGAAGGAGAGAATTACCTGGATACAGGCCTATGAGCAATGCTGAGGGGGATTATCTTGATTAGGTTATTTAAGGCTGGAAGTCCTGCCCATTGAGTGTGGCACCACTCCCTTGCCTGGGATCCTGGACTGTGTAAAAACGAGTTAATGAGCTGAGCACGAACGTTCATTATTCTACTTCTTGAATGTGGATGCATCATGACAAGCTGCCTCAACATCCTGCCTCTGACTTCCCAACACAACAGATTAAACTCTTGAACTACGAGTAAGAACAGGCACTTTCTTCCTTAAGTTGCTTCCAAAAGGCTATTTTATAACAGCCACATGAAAAGTAACTAAGACCGGCACACAGTGCCTAATTTCTAACCCCAATATGTACAATAGGGAGGATGGGAGGAAAGCATATTCCATAATGCACAAAATCGTCAAATAATTCAGATAAGTGATCAAAAGTAACATCAAGTTGAGTGACTATATCACTGACATAATGTGATAACATTAATATTTTACCTCAAAGTTTTTCTCCCCCACACTCATAACATCAATCTAGTCCTGAAAAATTGACCAAAAATCCCAATTGATAGATATTTTACAGCTTACCAGTACTCTTTAAAACTATCAGGATAAACAAAAGTAAAGAAAAGTGCTGCAGTTGTCACAATGAGGAAAAACAAACACACACACACGTGTGTGTGTGTGTGTGTGTGTGTGCACGTGTGCGTGTGTGTGTAAGGTATTATCATAAATGATATCCTGGAGCATAAAAGTGACTTAAGGAAAAAACAAAGAAATCTGAAAAGATAAGAATTTGGGTAATAGTGTCTTAATGTTGTTTTACTACTAGTGAAAATTATTCCTAATTTGCATTAGCTAGTAAAAGTTGAGGAAACTGTGCTGGGTATACATCTACAAAGACTCACAATTTTTCTATAAATTTAAAACATTTTCAATTGAAAAGTTTATTAATATAAACACTGGTATATTATAGCTATTTTCTTCAGGCGTAACATGCCTATTGTCATCATGGAGCAGAGATCACGGTGCAGACTCAACAGAATACATTCATTCTGAAACATGAAAATTAAATAAGAATAAATATAGTGATAGTTAGGTCTACATTAACTTTAATGGGTCTATTAATATTCTTTGATGTATGGAGACCACCTCATCTATTATTGCCTCCTACTTCCCAGCAGCATATAGTCTTGGGGAATGCAAGACGAAGTGGAAAGCCAACTGAAGGTAGGGTTCCATCACATTTTCCAGTTTCATGAGAGTATCACCCATGCAAAGATGAGCTTTTTGATGATTGTATTAGTCACTTTTCTGTTGCTGTGATAGAAACATTGACGAGAGCAATTTATAGAAGGAAGAGTTTATTGAGCTTATGATTCCAGGGGAATTATAGTCCATCATGGCAGGGAGGCATGGTGGCTAGAGCAGGAGCAGCAGAAGTGAAGCTCTTACATCATCACATAGGCAGAGGAAGCAAGAGAGAGACTGGAGATCTGGCAAGGCTTAAGAACTCTCTAAGCCCACCCCCAGTGTCGTGCTTCCTCCAGGATAGCCACACCTTCTAAAAACCTCCCAAAACAGCACCACCACGTGGGAACAAAATGTCCAAATACCTGGAGCCTATAGAGGACATTCTCATTCAAACCATCACAATGATGCAGTTCCTCTTTGGCCACCCATACTCCTGAGAGTTGGCTCAATAAATTATGTGTTTCGCTAATAACAGATGAGAAGGCTCAAAACTGAAGGATCTGTAAGAATGTCATTGTATGATAGTATTCCAAGTGAGATGCAGTTGTATGATAGTATTCCTAGTGAGATGTGAATAAACGTCTACTCACTGCAGGTAGGGAGCCAATGACAGGCCAATGTAAAGATACCAACAATGAGTTTTTGAGGGGTTGCTTACAAGAGTATGGGTAAGGATTAATTATAGTAGCAGAAATTGTTAAAAGATAGCTACATCACCAAGCCTACCCCAGTATGAGTGAAGCTCATGAAGGCAAGAACCTTGAGAACACTCTATAACCTCCTGGCAGCTCAACAGGTTGGAGAGTGTATTTGTCCAGGAAGTTCTGCTGATCTGCCTTGTCCCTGCAGCTTGTTTGGTCCCTGTTTTTTTCACGCAGTTCAGCTTGTTTCTGCTTCTTGCATGTGGCTTGGTTGGTCTGAAGGTCTCTCCTCAGTCTTTAGGACTTACATATGCTTGAGGAAGGAGGGGCCTAGAGAACCCAGTCAATTTCAGGTACTGCCTGAGTTATTTATTTCTTAAGTTTAACGAGCTTCCTGAAGGTTGTAATATTTCACCTACCCTCAACACATACTATTTGTCTCCTTTTTATCTTGTCGTTTGACTTTCTTTAGAGTATCTTGCTGTTTACCCAACTTCCTTCTAAGTTGGACTAAGGATGTTTGAGGCTCCAAAGTGCAGACAATTGCCATTGTTTGTTGCACACCAAAACAAGAAGACATTGTATACATGATTAAAGGCACAGAAAAATCAAGCTGGGACTAAGTTGAAACTTTCTTTCGTGCTAGCTGGTAGTCTTAGTATCTAAAGGCACCATGCAGTCTTGCTCAAGGAAAAATGTTGCCTTGAGTCCCATTCAGCTATGGAACCAGCATGTTATGCTAACAACATGACAGGAAAGATATGCTTACTGGTGCCATCATGGTATAACAATTTTTGGTGTGGTTAACTATTTTCTAATTAACTCTATAATATAATTATAATTCACAGTCTGGTAGCACATGTTGGGTACTGGAAGCTAGGAAAAATCTATAGTCTAGGGATATAAAGACCTGAAGACACCCCTCCCCCAGAGAGACCAATGCTGTAGTTTTGTGAAAGAGACGTGATGTGGCTGTCATTTTTTTCAAAGTACTTGCATTTATATGACTAGAAATCTTTTGCAGTAGGCACTAATTTACCGAACAGACTCAGAATCAGTCAAATTACTAATAATGTGACTGTTGTAGCATAGTTCCCAATACTCCAAATAATAAAAAAGAATGTACAGGTTTCATTCCCTTTAAGGCTTAGAGATCATCTCAGAAGCAGGGGTAGAATGTGAAATAGAGGAAACAGGCAGATTGTGTGGTGTACCTAATTCTTCCAAGTATAGCATGACATTATACCCTGGAGCAGACACTGATTGCTATGATGGCCTGCAGAATATTTTGTCTCCACTATACTGACAATATCGAGAGAAACAATACAGTGATTTCTATATCTATGGTGGGGTAATGAGGCAGTTAACATTTATAGGAGATTGGGCATGATTAGATCTTGGCTTGAGATTTCTACCTTTCACTCTGTGCCCCGAAGCTGCAGGTGATATTGATGTAGAGCCTGATGGAATATTTAAGGAAAATATGGATTTTAATCCTTGTTTTCTCTCTCTGTCTCTGTCAGCAAGGTTCTGATGACAAGTTTGTGGTTAGAACACTGACACAGTCAGCTAGAACCACTGGCCTTGTGTTCTGACAAAACTTCCTCAATTCTGTTTGTCTCAGACTGAGACTTCTGAAAGGAATATCAGACAAGGAATTTTTTAGTGTGCTTTCAATTTTAAATTTTTAATAATTGGCCTAATTTTGAGACTGTACTGATAGACAATCAATATACAAGTTTTCCTCTCACTGTAACCCAATGCCCAAGGTAGAAAAGACATGTGCTACTTCCAATTGGAGTCCAGATTAAGGCCACTGGATCATGTTGCTGCCTAAATAAAACAACAGATTTCTGTATACTCCCACTGTTCTGCCTGACCTTTCCTGCAGCAGCCTTATAAGGTAGAAGGTTAAAGGTGTGATGCCTGTGATGTAGCTTTCATGAAGTCATTACCCATGGCTAGATGGGACTTTTCAGAGATGTAGAGGCTTTTGAGGCAGCAATGTTCCTCTAAGGAACCACTTACCCATGGTTACTTAAGTAACTACAATAAATTCGTTGGTTCACCAAGCTGGTAGTGGATGGAGTCATCATTTTGGCCTGTGTTCTAACTGAGATAAATAGACTTTTCTTCACTTCTTCCAAGGAAAACAAACATAACTGAGTGAATGCTATAAACATATGCAAATATGAATACCTAGAGAGAGACATAAATAATGGAGAGTAAGGAAAGTTTAAAAGTCTAAATTGACATGGCACCAATGCAGACTACGCTGGCCTAGACCTCTCAGAGATCCACCTGCTGCTGCCTCCCAGTGCTGAGATTAAAGGCATGTGCCAACATACCTGGCTTATTGTGGTCTTTGTTTGTTTGTTTGTTGTTTGTTTTCAGTAAAACATCTTAATCTTTCTTTAGTAATTAACAAAACAGAAAAATCACCATTTGGATTAATATTTATCTAATATGACAGGAGAAATATTAATGATTTTTTCTAGTCTCTTCCACTGTTTCACTAATTAAAGACTTTCTATTGTTATCTTTGCTTGTTTTTCTTTAATGTATAAAACAAAGATAACTTGGTTGGAGATGGGGATGTAGTTCAGCTATGGAGTATATGTCAAGCAAGCACAAGGCCTTATATTCAAACCTAAATGCCAAAAAGATAAAAGTAGTCAAATATAGCACGTGAAGGCATGTAGTAAAGATTTCTGCGTTCATTGATTTCTGTGCTTATTACATAGGGAATATTTATTAAGAATAGAAAGAAAAAATAGATACAGAAACATTAGTGGAACAGACTGGCAATTTTGAGTCCATTGCGTGTTGATAAAAAGTGAAAACTTAAAGGACATTGCAAGGGAAAGAAACATTCAGGGACAGTCTCATATTTACAATATATAATATGAATTATGAAGTTAGTTCTGCAATAAAAACACATTTTAGCACTATGAATTTCTACTATGAATATGTATAATCTTTCTGAATCACTTTTCAGTGTATTAAACTTACTCTTCAGATATCTGTACTAAGAAGAGATGCCAAATGCCTTGACATATAAGGAATAGCTGCTTTCAGACCTGCTGCAGCAGGGATGACAGTCATGGGAGCAGAAATTTAACAAAATTAGCTCATTTATGTCCAGGCTATGAAACTGCCATAAAGGTCAGTAGCTAAAGAGGATATTTTTCCTCTTCACCAGTCATACTAGCAATTCAGTTCATTCAATTTTGTGTAAATGGCATGTGACCATCTGCCTTTTCTATCTTATAGGTTGAGTGTACTGTCTCAAGTACAATGCTTTCTGCTATACTTATTAAATGATATGATCTTGCTGTCTTTATTTCCATGAAGATTTAATTTATAGCAGTATAGTTTCAACATTATCCTGTTATGTGAATGACACTCTGTCCGTAAAAATTAGGAAATCGTTAATCACTCTACAATAAGGAGTTGCTGGCATGAATGAATAAGTCAATTGTCCTACCAGTTTGCATTTTCTCACTCTTATGTAGAAAATGATAAATTAAAGGTAAATGGCCAGCAAATGTACCATAAGATACCTTGAAACAATCTACAGTAATAGAAGAGATCACTATAAACAATTGGAAAGAGAAGAGGGAAGTAGCAGGTTAGCTCAAGCCAGCAGTTTCCTGAATTTACAGAATCTGAGGCAAAACATCAAGTGCATGACTATGGGACAGGGTGGCATGGAATGCAGAGGAGGATAGCAAGAAACAGGGACAGAGGCTAGGTGAAATCCAAAAGTATTGAACTTCAGACTCATAAAAGAAACAATGGGTTCTAACAGAATGCTAAGCAAGATTATAGAAAAGGGAGATAATACCTCCCAGTGAGGCTGTTAATCCAAACAAAAATGAAAACTCAAAGAAGCTCTACAGGTGGACAAGTTGGCACTCTGCAAGCTATAGTGTAAGATGAGAGACCTGTGTCTTGTGCAACACGCATGTGCTAGGAAAGGAGGATCCTGCTGTTTCTAGTATACTTGTAGCACACTGTGGAGGGGACTCCTCCTGTGAGAGTACTTATAGCCATATATTTATATCTGACCAAGCAACATAGGAGACCCTGCATTTTAATGTCACCAAACACTCTAAGAGTCACCGTGGACCAGGGATCTGGTTTGGACTTGGACCCAGACTCAAAGGCACAGATTAACTGTTTGAGAAGTACATGGCAAACAGAAGTCAAGGCTAATTATACCAGAGTTACCACAGCCTGAGCTCTTGTGGGAGGAGAGTGTCTGAGAATGTAATTAGTGATTCTAGGACAGAAAACTCCATGGCCACAGCACATAGACTCACTCAGAACCCAATGTATTGCTGCATCAGTGCAGCTTGCTTTCTTCTGACTATTCAGAGACCTGAGAGAGTTGCTAAAAATGCAACAGCTGCTACTAACTTTCCCTCCCATAACTCACACAGGCAGGGTACCTCTGGTAGATACGTGGGAGCAATTAGGGCACCAAGAGGTGGAGATTCACTAAAAAGACACACACAAAATTTAAAAAAAAAAATACTGAAAGAGATCTTTATATCAACATGTATTCAAATTATAACATAGAAACACAAGCAATATTGAATAAGCAAGACATGGAAGTTTTCCAACAGCCATGACTGCTGAAGCTGGAATGATTGTAATCCTGGAAAAACAGTAAAAATATCAAGCTTCAGAAATGATAGGGGCTTCAAAGAAGATTCAAACAAAAGCTGAGTGAAGTGTGGAAATCAGTTCAAAACATGAGTGAGAAATTTAGCAATATGGATGAGAAATTCAATAATGAAATTGTGATCCTGGAAAAGAAAAATAGAAATGTTAGGAATGAAGCACTCAGAGAAAACAGTGAGAAACATAAACAATATTTCAAGCAAAAGAAGTAAATGCTATTCAGTATTAAATATAAAGTCATGCAAATACTAAATTTAAGCTGACATAAAGAGAAAATAAAGCATAGCTACAATTTTTCAAGAATTCTTAGACCTAATCAGAAGACCAAACCAAGATCTAAAGAGGATTTGAGACAGAGACTAAAGGTATAGAAGGCATTCGATGAAATTACACTGAAAAACATGTCTACAATCTAGAGTTGGATACAAAAGTACTGGAGATATTTGGAGTCACAAATAGACATGACATCTAAAGAACTCCTCCAAGACATTCTCTTTCTAGTAAATGTACTAAGAAAACAGCAAAGAAAGAATATTGAAAACTGTAGTTCAAAGCATAGTGCATCTGCTTACAAAGACTCATCAGAACAATATCAGACCTCTCAGAAAAAATATATAAACTAAAGCATGAAACCATGGAATTATATATATTTCAAATGAAGAAGACAAATAATTTCCAATCAGGATTACTATATACAACAAAGGTATCCTTTAAAATCAATGAGAAAATAAGAACCTACCTAAAGATGTTCAAACTAGAGCAACTTGTAACAACTAAGATCATTGCAGAAGGTATGTAAAGGATACCACACAGTAATGAGAAAGAATACCTCCACATTCTAAGAACTTGGGAAAAAACAAACTTTGTGAGAAGAACAGATGAGGATGTGAGCATTAGGGAAGAACCAAGCATACTGAACTCAGTACACCAGCAATCTCCTAGAATGGATAAGAGTCAAGAAAAAAGAGCAAGCCGTACTTGAATAAAGAAGGGAAAATTGCAATAAAACAACAAAGTGACCGTAATCAGCATATACAAATTAGCAGTGTTCCTAAATGTAAATTGTCTTAACTTTCCAATTAAAAGACAGAGATTTGCTAATTGGATTAAAGACCACAGGATCCATTAACCATCACCCACTATAAAAAGAAATTTCTTTGACCAAGGCTGACAGTAGCACTAACCTATGGATATAAACAAAGTGTTTTATGGACCATAAAGCCATATAAATATAGTATAAAATTATTATTTAACCATAATTCAGATTATTCAAGGATCTGTGATATTCAAAATAATGCAACCAATCAATTAGTAAAAAATGATAACCATTGCATTAAGTCTAAAGAGTTTATATTCCCTGCAATACCTATTTAGAAGTGTTATATTACTCAAAAGCATAGGGCTTCATCATTATCCATGTGAACAATATCAAACCCATGCTGAAGCAGGAAGAAGCAACCAAAGCATATTTACTGTTTAGACAAATGTAAATGGACCTTGATACAGACATATTTTATATTACTTCAGACTCAGATATCCTAAAATATTGGATTCTAATCATAATATTTACACTTAAGGTAGGTTAAGTATTACAAAGAATAAGTTCATAAACCAGTATTACCTGGACAGCATGGAAAACAATAAAGATAACAGTCTCAATGTATGAACCAAAATAAAGGGCATAATTTAACAGATTCTTAGGAGCTAAAGTAAGCCTTCTAGCTATCTAATGTAAGGTGCATTTGGGTGAGATAAGCTGTCTTAGACCCACAGTGATCCAAAGAAGTTTGTTTCCACCATGAAAAGAAGACAGGAAAGAAAGGTCAGTGACCCAATGTGTTATCCTAACTGCAGGGACACAGGCAGGCAACAATCAAAGACAAAGACAGGATGGAAAACAAAAATAGCAGCAGGAATGGCAGGGGAAGGAAAATGCCGTGTCATAGCAGATGGGAGTGCTGAGCTGGGAAATTCATTTCAGAACTGAAGTTGTGCTTAAGTTTCCCTTCATAGGATTTTTGACATCTGATAGATGAGGTTATTAGTTTAGATTTTGTGGTGAATCATATTTCTGGCTTCAGAACTAGAAACTTGTTCACATCTAAAACATGTATATCATTTTCAAATAAGAATACATTTAAACAGTAGGACAGGATCACCAATTTACTGGTGAAAGCATCTTGGTCATTTTTGAAAAGACTCTCATTTAGGTGTAAACTATAGACAGAAGAATGCGGTAAGACTGGATTACCTTCTTTTTAAAGATGATCAAGTAAAATATGAGGAACACATCAAAATTATAAACTAGACTAACAAAAACAACTCTAGTTACACAAGTCTCTTGAGTAGCAGATTAAAAAAGTATCCTTTTCTAAGCACAATGGAAATAGACAATTTGGTACAAAAGACATTAATCAGAAGTAAAAATACTACAAAAGTAATATTCAGAATTAATTGTCAATAATGAAAGTATTGAAAACATTAATTTTGCCACTTTAAAGCTTGAGAAAATGTAACTCCAGTTTTTTAGCGTGTCTTCTCACAGATAGGTGTAGTAAGTTAAGGCATTCAGGTTTTATCTCTGGTCTTTCTAAATTCCTTTCCTTCCTTTATTCCTTCCTTTCTCCTTCCGTCTTATGTTACAACATTTAATATTTGTAAATATGTATAGGACACATTAGTATAACTCAATATGTATATATATACATCTTTATCTTTCTCTCTATCTATCATCTATCTATCTATATAGCTATCTATCTATCATCTATCATCTATCTATAATATATAATGACCAAATCAAGGTAATTTGAATTCTAATTCCTCAAATATTGTGGTGAACCATCAAATCATTTGCTCTAATTATTACTACTTTTTTTTGTCTTTTTGAGACAAGGTCTCCCTGTAACTCCAGCTGACCTGGAACTCACTATGCAGACCAAGTTGGCCTTAAACTCACAGATATCCGCCTGCCTCTGCCTCCCAAGTGCTGGGATTAAAGGCATGCGCCACAATGTAAAATTAAATATAGACTCTGGATATCTTTCTTAAATATATCAACTATTTTTAGGATTGATTTTTATTGATTTTAATTATGTGTATATGTGCATGTGGGTCTGTGCATGTGCCCTTGAATTCAAAGACATCAGATCTTGAACTTGAGCTGCAGTTACATGCAGTTGTGCTAGATCTGGAGTTACATGCAGTTTTGAGATTCCTGATGTGGGTGCTGGGGACTAAACTCAGATTCTTTGCAAAAGCAGTTTATTTCTTATGTACTGAGCCATCTCTCTCTAGCCCTGAATATTAATTTAAAAAAATTATATTAGTTTACATGAGGGATATATACTTCATGTGATAGAAACAAACAGTAAAATGAATAATACAGTGAAAATATTTAGATATTTTTCACATGATGTTTCAGTTTTTGTGTCAAGAAACAGCTAAAACCTATTTAGTTTTTAATAACTGTATTAACTATTGTTCTTACATTGTACATAAAAGACCTGGCTTAGATGTCTCCAAATTTTGGATTTTATACCTATTGTCCTAAGTTCACATTCTGGTAACCACTCTTTTTAGTTTTTATTTCTGAATAGTTGATCATTTTGTTGCTATTCTTTGGATTTCTTGTGTGAGATCTGATGGTGTTTTGTTTCTGTATCTGGCTTGCTTCATTTATCATAATGCGTACAGTATCCATCATATTGTTATAGCATCTTCTTTGTTGCACATATGAAACACATTTTCTTTGTTCATTTATCCATCAGTGGGCACTTTGATTGTTTTAGCTCTTGACCATTGTAAATAATGCTGTAGGGAACATGGAGTACAGATATTTATAAATGATGATGTTTTCATCTCCTGTACTTTTTTAACTAGAGGAAAAACTGCTGGTTTATATAGCTGTATTTTTTTCGTTTATTTAGGTACATTCATACTGTTTTTCATAATGGCTCTACCAATCAACAGAGTGACAAACAGTGTAGTAGACTTCTTTCTTTTGCACACTCTCAGTCACATTTATCATTCTATACTTTTTAATAATAGCCATTCGAACAAAGATGATATAACATGTCCTAGTAGTTTTCATTTTCATTTACCTAATGATGACTCATATTCTGCACATTTTCATATACCTGTTTTCTGTGTGCGTGCCTTCTCTGAGAAGATGTCTGTTCTAGTCTTTGCTTACTTTAAAAATCAAACTATTTGTCCATTTTCTATTAACTTGTAGGAGGTTTGTAAAGACTTTTTTTTCCCCAGTCATAAGTTGCTGTTATCATTTTTTATGTTTTCTTTCATATTTGGAAGCCTTTTAGTTTGTGGTTTTCTCTATTATTTTTGTGTTGATAGTCTGATCTGGTGATGTTTTAGCCAAAATAGTCTAAGACCACTGTCAACATTTTCCCCTGTAACTCAAGCTACAGGGGATCCAATAAAAACCACCTCCAGAACTTTGTGGGTACCTGAATCACATGCACATACCCATACACATTCCCACACATATAAACACACATATAAATAATTTTAAAATAAAAATAAATCATTAAAAGTAAGGAAACAAGAGTCATGATTTCAAGTGATGAACTTTTCAGATCTCTATTTCATTCCTCTACAGCCTCAACACTTACAGTGTACCCTAACCCCACGCTGTCCCCTCCTGGCCTTTGACCTAGGCCTTCTCAAATTCCTCTGCCTCAGAACTCTGGACTAGCTTCCTAATTTATTGCTAAATCCCTCCTTATGTGGTCTCCACCACCATTTTCCTCTGGCTCCTGATCTGCCTGGTAGACTGGCCCATCTAGGACTCTTGTAAGTCAGATCCCACCCACCATGTCCCTATTCCATTCCTTTACAGCTCAATACCTACAATCTACTTCACCCTCACCTTGACCCTGCTAGACTTGGACTTAGACCTGCTCCAATTCTTTTGCCTCAGATCTATGGACTAGCTTCCTAAACCACTGCTAAGTCCCTCCTCAGATGGTTCCCACAACTATTTTACCCTGGCTCATGATCTGCCTGACAGACCAGCCCACCCAGGACTGTGGTAAGACAGATCCAACTCTCTTTCATTTCTATCCAGTCTCAACACCTAAAATCTACCCTACCCTGTGCCCTGCTAGCTTTATACCAAGGCCTGCTCCAATTCCTGTGCTTCAGATCTCTGGACCAGCTTCCTAACCTAGATTAACTGAACCCCCCTAGCATATGTTGCCAAGTTCCTCTTCAGGTGGTCCCTACTTCCATCTTCCCCTGGATCCTTATTGGCCTGATAGACTGGCCTCTGCAAAAAGGATTCTGAAAAATTAACCAAACTATATAAACAATATTAAGAGAACCAAAATTAAATCAAACAAAGGCAGAACAGAAATTTCTACATGACACACAACCAACAAAAAATATCATATGCCCAAACAACAGAGCAAAAACACAAATAATATGAAGATCCAAGAGAAAATGTCCCCAACCAAACACAACAGTCCAAAAGAAGTGCACTATAGTGAGATCCACCCTGAGGAACCCCAGGACACAGAATTTAAAAGAACAATAATAACAAAGAACTTAAAGTAAACACAAAGATCTAAAAGAGGAAAGGCATAAAGTTGTGATGGAAACTCAAAAATATACAAATATGCAACTTAGTGAAATATCAAAAACAATTCAGGACTTGAAAAGTAAATTCATAAGAGACAGAAATATTGAAAACAAAGCACATTGAAATGAACAGGGAATTGAAAACCTCAATAAGCCAATTGTAAACAACAGTAGAAAGCCTCAAAAGAAAAATGAATGAAACAGAAAACACAATGTCAAGACTGGATGACAAAGCTAAAGACCTGGACTCCTTAAGCAAAGACTATGTAAAAATTTAAAAACACAGGAATGGAAGACACAGGAAATGTGGGACAACAGGAAAAGACCAAATCTATGCATCATAGGCATACAGGAAGGAGAAGAATCTTGGGCCAATGGCATTGACCAGATCTTCAACAGGATTATAAAATAAAACTTTCCTAAATTAAGGATGGACTTACTAATACAGATACAAGAAGTATATAGAACACCAAGACATGACCAAAACATAAACTCCCCATGGCATATCATAGTAAAAGAATCAAATGTACAGAATAAAGTGAGGGTATTAAAAGCTGCTAGAGAAAAACAAGTTACGTATATAGGAAAAACCATGAGAATTACAGCTGACTTTTCAATGAGAACTCTGAAAGCCAGAAGAGCCTGGACAACCATGGATCCCAAGCCTGAATACTTTATCCAGCAAAACTACCTATTGTAGTCAAAGGAGAACAGAAAGAATAAGCAAATCCAAATTAACAAATTCAGAGACAAAAGGGGAACCATCACAACAGACACTGAAAAATTCCAAAACATTGTAAGGGAATACGTTCATAATCTGTACTCCATTTAATTTGGAAATCTGAAAGAAATGGATGAATTTCTAAAATCATGGACACCACCAAAGTTAAATCAAGAAAAGATCAACAGACCCATAGCAAATAAGGAAACTGAAACAGTAATTGAAAAGAAGAGGTAAAATTATCACTATATGCAGACAATATGATATTATACATAAGAGATGGCAAAAATTCCACCAGAAAACTCTCATAAAAGATTAATACATTTGGTAAAGTGGTAGATTTCAAAATCAATGTAAAAAAATCAATAGCCTTTCTGGATACCAATAACAATCAGTAAAAACATTCACGAAAACTCCTTGATTCACAGTAACCTCAAAAAAATATTTAGGAATAAACTTAACCAAAGACATTAAAGATCTCCATAATGAAAACTTTAAATCTTTTAAAGAAAGAGATAAAGGAAGACACTAGGAGGTGGAAAGACCTACCATGTTCATGGATTTGTAGAATTAATATTGTGAAAATTGCCATATCACCAAAAGTAATCTACAGATTCAGTGCAATGTCAATCAAAATAGCCATGATATTTTTCGGAGAGCAAAAAAAGTCATTCTAAAATTCATATGGAATCACAGCAGGCTCTATATTAGCCAAAGCAATCTTAGACAGAAAGAACAATGTTGGGTGGATCACCATACCAGATGTCAGATTATATTACAGAGCTATAGACATAAAAACAGCATAGTACTAGCAAAAATTATACATGTAGATCAATGGAACACAATAGAAGATCCAAACATGAGTACATGCAATCTCAGCCACCTGATAGTTGACAAAGCTGCCAAGAACACACACTGGAGGAAAGACAGCATCTTCAACAAATGGTGCTAACATAATTGTATCTCCACCTGTAGAAGAATAACCTTGAAACTATAACTTTTACCCTGCAAAAAAGTCAACTGCAAATGGTCCAAACACCTCAATATAAAACCTGAAACTCTGAAACAGCTAGAAGAAAACATGGATAGTACCCTCCAAGATATAAGCATAAGAATGGGCTTTCTAAATCAGACATCAGCTTTGCAGACATTAAGGTAAACAATCAATAAGTGGGACTTCATTAAGTTACAAAGCTTCTATACAGCAAAAGACACAACCAAGGAAACAAAGCAGAAACCCACTGAATGAGAGAAAATCTTTACCAGCTACACATCTGACAGAAGATTAATATTCAGAATATACAAAGAACTCAAAAAACAAAGAAAGAAGAAAATAAATGACCCAATAAAAAGATGAGCTATAGACCTCAACAGAGAGTTCTCAAACTAAGAAATAAAAATGGGTAAGAAACACCTTAAAAAATGCTCAACATTCTTATTAATTAGAGATATGCAGATTAAAACTACTTTAAGATGATTCCATCTTAACTCAGTCACTGGCTAATATCAAGAGAACAAAGGACACCAAATGCTGGTGAGGATATGGAGAAAAAGGAACACTCATTCACTGCTGGCGGGAATGCAAAAACCTTATTTCTGTCATAACTCCAGACAAATTAAATTTCTTACCATTTGGTAAATATGGAGCCTTATATTTACAGACAAGTATATCATATAGCACTCACCAAAGAAACTTCTTTTTGCAACAGATGGAGTCCATTGCAGAATCTCACAACTGGTCAGACACAAGAATATATGCTTGAGAGATGCCTAGTACTAGGTGGCACATCTACAGCTGAACCTCTACACCTAAAACTTATGGAACATAGTGGAACAGGGCATAGAGAGAAAACTAGTGCATTCCTCTACTCTGACCAGTGAAGCTTCCTTATACAACAGAGTGTGATTACAACAGAAGGCCACCATTACCTAAGATTTAACATGTAAGAGACTGAAGAGTGTGTTTCCCTAGATAGAATTCCTACATTAAACTTCACTTACCCACAGCTCTTGGGCCATTGCGGAAGATTGTAAGAGCCAGCCTGGTTCATGAACATAGGAAGACAGAGGCTTTCATGTCACTGGAAGCTTGCATATATGAAACTGTTACAATGGTGATATAGAACACATGACCCATGCAAACTCAATGAGACAAGGACCTAGAGACAAGTGAGGGAAATTGGCCTTGGGCCAGCCCTAGACTGGGAAGTATTGGAGACTGATTACTAGTGGTTGTGGGGAAGTAGGCCTTACTTCCGATCTCTAGATAGGCTCACTAGACTCCAGTGGATGAATTTGCATGGAACGATCTCTAGGTACAAATGCTTGACTGGATAAGGCTTAACATGTGAAATACATAAGGTCCAGTGGGAGGTGGTGGGATGCATGGGGAAGGGGTCTTCACTTGATTAAGAACTGTTGTATAAAATGTACAAAAGCTCAATTAAAATTTAAGAAAGAAAGAATCTGCAGCCCTACCTGAAGAAGATCTATTGAAAATTGATAACTTCTAGGAGGGGGTGATTTTTTTTCTTTCTTTTCTTTTTTACTGGTGTTAATAGCTGTTAGGTTGATCAGACAGCAAGTGGATTAATACCCAAGAGCATTCAGGAAACATATAGAACTGTAAAGAAGAATGCAAATAACAATAGAGGACATGAAGTTAATGGGGAGTAGTAAGATGGTGGTGGGGATGCAGAAGAAGGTCTGAATGTGATCAAAGTACAATGTGTGAAATTCTCAAATGAACAAAAATGTGTTTTAAACTCTATAAAGAGCTTGGATTGGAGGCAAACACCTTTAATCCCAGCAGTCAGGAGACTGTGGCATTCAGGTCTTTGTGAGATTTATGTCAGTAAGTCTATATAAGTAGTTCAAGCTAATTGGGGCTACAGGGAGACACTGCCTTACCCCCCTGCCCAAAAAAAAAAAAAAAAAAAAAAACCAGGAAAACCCTCTACAAATTATTTTATTTCTGTACCTGCCATACAAATGAAGGATAATCATAGTGGAAACTATAGAGGTAGGAAAGGAAGGGATATATGAGAGCACTGGGATCTCTGTTCAATTTGTTTCATAAACCTAAAATAGCTCTAAAATGAAGTTTATTAATAGAATCATAATAATTGTGATTAGTTAAATTTTCTTCTGTGAAAATATGACAGTGAACTAATTCATAATCTCCAACAAGCACAGGAAACAAAGAGAAAAATGTACAGTGGGGCTGAAAAGGTGGTTCAGTGGGTAAAGTATTTGCTGTTCAAACAAGACAATTTCAGTTTGGATTGCCAGCACCCATGTAAAAAACTGCATGCAGCATAGCATATCTGTAACTCAAGTGCTGGGAGAAGGAGAGATCCCGGTTCTCAGTGGACAGACAGTGTAAAAGAAACAGCTAGCACAAGGTTCAGTAAAAGACCGTGTCTCAAAAAATGAGGTAGTGACCAATAGAAGAGGATTCCTACATGCACCGCTGACACATCTACTTCTGGCCTCTGGGGGGAGAGAGAGAGAGAGAGAGAGAGAGAGAGAGAGAGAGAGAGAGAATTTATAAATAACGTTCACATTAAAAAGTTGAAATATATACAATATTTTTATCTCCTTTGTGTATTTTATAAGGAAAAATTATAGCTGGCAGTGTGTTCTTCTCTCATCTTAGAGCATCTTAATGACCTGCCCTCTGTATTAGAATCCCAGGATCCAGAGATGTTCCCTTCATGGTATATTCAAAACCATAGAAAAACTAACTTTTCTATATAGGAACTATATTTCATAGGCTTATAGACATGTAGCTGGTAGTTAATTCATTCTCTCTATGTTTCTCTCTTCCTCTCTCCTTCCTTCTCTCCCACCAAACTTCTCACCTTTGACAGCTAAGATGTATGTTATCCATTGTCCATAGTTCCTCTTAGCCTCAAACTCCTAGGGAAGTGGCATACATTCAGATTTCAAAACAGTATCTTTGAAACAGCCCATTATATATGAGTGAAGAAGAAAGAATCCTACTCTAGATTTCCAGAAGCAAATGGGAGAAAAAAATGAAAACCATGTATTCATACCCCCCCCCCAAAGAAACCAGCTCTTTTAAAGCTTTTTCAACTTGGGCATTTTTTGATATTTGAATATATTATGCTATTAGAATCTGAGACTCAAAACACTTTTGAAAGATGATTTAATACCTACTTTAAAATATACAGGTGATTTCATATCCACTATGCAATTTTGGAGAATTTGCTACTTAGTAATTTATTCCTCACTTTTTGAGTCCGTAGTTTAATGTGGCAGAATAAATTTCATTTAAATATAATGAATCACCTTTTTGTAGGTTATTCAATGAGAAAGTAAGTTAAACCATGTAATCCAGATGTTGGCAATCTACTTCTGATTGGTGAGCATAAGATAAATTTTAGTCTTTTTCTGTATTTCTAAGATTTTATGAACGTTAATGAGAAGAAAGGGAGGAAACGATAAAAACTGAGAAGCAATTTCAGTGAGAGTGAATCCATTCACTGCTGTGAATTCAACAGTGCTCCATGCTGAGCAGCCTGTTTCTCTGACGTGAAGAACTCACACTTTGTACAGTATTTAAGTGTATCTTTCATTATCATAACCTAAATGAAGGAGGACTTCCAAATTTTATTGTTGTACAAACTTCTCTTTCAAGCTTCAGATTCAGATCGTGATTCATCCAACAACATTAATTAAATCCAACAAGCACTATTTTTCTCAGTGTGATCAAAATTTGAGCTTAGTGTTGATTCTTTATTCCATTTCTCAATAAGTCACACATGCTGGGGCATCAGATTGAATCACACCAGTCAAATCAACTGAACCTCCTACTATGCTATAATGCCATCGCTACTCTATCCTATCTCAAAAACATTGATAGCCCACCGTTCACCATGCACCATCATTGCCTTAAATAAATTCCATGGCAAGCCCCTAATTCTGGATGCTTTTTTACTCTATTAAATTCTCCTGCACAGTATACTAAAAAAATTAAAACACATACGAATGTCATTATTAAATGTAAATGCTTCAGCTGGCTCTCAGGGCCCTGTGTGATCCAGCTGCTGATGTTTTCCCCTATCAGATTCATGTTTTAATTTGCAATTCTTCAGATACCACTTTGTTGTCACTGTGGAATACTCCATCCATTCTCTTGTCATTGTTCTTGGCTAAAATAGCATTTCTGATCCTCACCCATATTCTTTTCACATCGTGCTATTCATTCCTCAAGTCTCAATTTAAATTTCCCTGCTTAAGAAATTTTCAAATCACTTGGTCAATTCATTTACATTTCTTGTGCATATCCTATGAAGGCAGGGTGTATTTTAACTATGTGCTGAATTTCATTTTCTTTCTAGCGTACAAATTTAGAACAAACACTATACTTTTCTTGCTCATTGTTTTAAGTTCAGCACAATCCAAATACTTTGCATAAACAAATATTTTTTGTATGAAAGTTTATATGATAGAGTAAATTCCTTTTTACCCTGCCTTTGAACAGAAAAACACTGTTCTTAAAGTCTGAAGAGCAAATTAATTTGCTCATTTAATAAATAAAAGCAGTATTTGATTAAGTAGACTGTAACTCTGTAAATATAATTTTATACATACACTCTTAACTTTCAAAAAATAAAACTTACTTAAATATTTTATTCTGAGAATACTTGAAATTACAGCTAATATTTCTCAATTAATTGCATTATTCAGCAAACTAAGTAAGGTCATTCTCAAGAATGACTTTGTCTCCTCCAAACTTTTAAGGAAATAAGCTATGCATAAATTACTCTTTTGCCAACATCAATAACTTCATAATAGAATTATTGTGCTGCATTATCACATTTTTCTTCTCTAGACTTTGGCATCGGCACCCAGAGAGTCAGGTTATAGTTCAGTCACTGCAGGTATCTTCAGGCTCAATCTCATTTTCTAACATTTTATTTCACCAGTGTACCCTGAGGCAAATCATTTTTTTCTTATTATCTGGAATGTTGCCAAGGTCAGAGAACCTGGCCCTTCATAGCACAAGTGAAAGATATCTCTAGTCTTCAAGATTCAGTTCTGTAAACTTCATGAGAAGGACTAACACCCCTCATGACAACGGTTCCCTTCTTCTACGTAGCTGTCAGTTTATTACATGTTTTATGTGCACCTTCTACCACAAAAGCAATGGATGAATTGATTTGATTCCATCACATTTGGTATCAGACACCCAGGAAGCTCTGTAAAGTTTGTCTTCACAGATCCTCACTCAGTCCCAAACTAAGGTACATTATTTAGTCATCCCCACCAAGGGAAGTTCTTTTCTCTGCCTTTTGGGCATGTTTCCTTGTCATAATCACTGCATTCATTCTAGGAAGCAACAGTTTCCAAAGGCTCTTTTCTCCTTCCATGATGTCAGTTCTAGAAACAACTGTTTTCCTACCATTCTAATGTCCTTTATTTCAATCAGCTGCTAAGCCCCTATGAATTGAATGATACACCATGTAATAATGAGAATAAAAGGTTTCTGGATTATATTGATAAAACTGCTTTTGTCCTATCTAAATTTAGGGCATGCTATCTGTATTTTTCCCTTGAACATAAGTAAAATCATCAAAATGATGGGAAGGTGCCAGCCTGGACAATGTTGTACCACAGTCAAGTGCTCAATATAATTGAAGTAATTCCTCACTTTCTCCTAAATATAAATCCCAACCTGCTTCCATACTGCATAAGAACCATGCCATTTTTCCTTATCAATAACCTGAGAATCATGTAGTTTACCCAAGATTTTAGAAAATTACACTAAAGAATAACTAGAGTGAGAGACAAAGAGAAAATATTTTCCACTGAAAATATAATTGAGCTATTACCAGGAAACCAAGGCTATGACATTTTAAACTTACCTGGCTTGTTCCAGTGTCTTTATTCACCAATGAGCTTACTCAAAGGTTTAATAATTGCCATGGTTGTCTTTTGTACGTACGCGGAAAATGTCAGCAGTTCACACAATTCAAAACAAATTTTAAAATCCTTCGCTAATTAGAGAACAGCATTTTATTATTCCCTTCAGAATCATAGAAGATGAATGGTGCAAGGGGAAGGCTAAACAGACATGAGAGAAAATGAGGCAAATTTGCTCTATGTAGAATCCTGCCCTCATTTCTCTCCTTCCTTATTTATGATAGATTATTAATGTGCATTGGGTGGAGCTGTTACAAAAGGAAGTCAGAGGGAAAATAAACTATTTACCCAAGGAAAAATATACAGTTTATTATCCATTATTATTATTAACTTGTCAGAAA
>NW_008352267.1:11442523-11454064 GCF_000622305.1 Nannospalax galili
CCTTGATTCTGGGTCTTTTTTTTCTGAGTATGTCAAATTATTCATATTTACTTTTAATGATTTCAATGATTTATTTTTCATCTGTTTTGGAAATCACACTTTATCACCAAAATCAAAAGTTCAGCAATAGAAAATGAAATACTGCAAAGTTTTCTAGATTGTCTAAAAACCAATCTTAAATGTCCCATCTTCATTATTACTTGTGGAAATTGCTTTAACTTTTCCATAGCTACTTATACACTGCTTAGAATGTTGGTAGACCAACTATTCATATTGGGTTGCACAGCTGATTCACTTACATTGAGACTGTTATAACACAATCCACCATTGGCTGGGCATAAACCCCTTCTCCAATACAGCTTTACATCTTTAGGATGTTGGTAACTCAACTATTCATATCAGGTTGTACAGCTGACTCACTTTCATGAAACTGTTTGAAAGTGAGCTCTCCATTGGCTGGGATAAACTTCTCCAGTACATCATACACACACACACACACACGCACACACACACACACACACACATGCACACACACACGCACACGTGTGTGTGTGCGTGTGTTACAAAGAATCAATAAACAACAAACACTGGATATAACTAGTAAGTGAATAGATCAATATAGGATTCACAAGACCCTGATGTTATTTATTCAGCAAATAAACATATATCAAACACTCTCTACATGTCAAGCAAGGCTGGTTACAAAAGTGTTTAAAAAAAACACCTGATATATTTGGCGGACTGTATCTTAATTTCTATTTGCAAAAAATACTGTACCTTTTTAATGTAAAGGTCAACCAAACATTTTACTCTTGTAAATGTAATTAAAATAGTGTTGTTAACTATACTCCCCACAGTCTAATTTTCACTCTTGGAATAGCATCAGGAGAGGCAGAAACATTTGTGGACACGTCCTGAAACACTCAACAGAGTGATTAATTTGTGAATTTCGGTCCTGGAATCAGTTATGTATTTGTTACCTGAAGGGCCTGGGCAATTCACTTAACCTCTCCACACTTTGCTTCCTTCTCTATAAACAAGAAAATTGAATAGTAATATACCGACACAAGAGCTTCACAAAGCTTCAAAAAGTTAATGAAAAAACATGAATATCTTGAAGTCTACCTGGGACATAGCAGTAGTTATCATTATTAAAAACGATATTGTTCTCCAAATGAATGAATTCTAAAATCACATAAAATGCTGTGCTAGTTTGCATGTTATCTTTTATGCATCCTAGCACACATACACAAATGCACTCAATAAATCTTGCTGAGACAAACTTATTTCACAACAATGATGTTTGTATGATTTCAAACACTACAGCCTGTTGCTATCTTCTCAGGGAACCACTTTAAATCCCACAAAATATTTACAATCAGTCTATTTTTGAGATTGGTCTCCATGTAATTCAGACCCAGTTCTTTTTAAATATCAAATTCCTGCATGCTGCATTATACTCTAAACTGGAAAATGTGAGGAAATAGAGAGGGTAGTAGGATTTTGATTAAGCAATGCCATCTCTTTCTATATTATTTCTCTTAAAATTGTATAGATCACAATGTGCTAACAATTTTGAGGCTTGCTGCTTCAAAATGTTATTCTTAGACCATCAGTAAAATTTAATATATAAATTATATTTGAGATTCATAAGGGTCAATTTACCAATTTGCAAAAGGGTAGATATATTATCACCAAACGAGTTTTCTTAACTCTCAGTGATTCTAAATCAAATGTCAGCTTCTATGTCCCTTCTTTCATTTACAGCTCTCATCTGAGGCATAGTTAAAAAGAAGTTTCAGCAGAAGTGAGATAATTATAGAGTATAGTATGTCCCCCCAGGGTGATACCCAAAGAGATTCTGCTGCATGCATTTCTAGCTTTCTTTCCTCTCAATTCAATTCAAGGGCATAAGAGTACTCAAAATTAAACAAACTTGGAATTATAAAGTGACCTCTCCACGTTTTCAATTGTATTCTCCATTGTTCCTAAAACCTCCTGAGTCCGACATAATCATGTACAATATGTGAGAACTAGAAGTGCTGACTCCAGGCAGAAGACCTAGGTAAGTCGCCGCACTTCACATGCGATAACCCAATTACTGCTTGAAAACAGTAAGTGTAGTAGATGAACTCTTGGGATAAATAAGTAATTTGGACGTAGTTCATTTTGCTTTTATTCACAGTTAGTTGTTTTTTTTTAAATTTATGTGTGCGAGTGTTATGCCTGAATTTATGTAAATGCACCTGTGCCCTGCAGTGCGTGTGGAGGTCGAAACAAGGCATCAGATACCCTGGAACTGGAGTTACTGACAATTGTTAGCGCCCATGTAGGTGCTGGGATTCAAATCGCCGTCTTCTGGAAGAGCAGGCAGTGCTCTTAACCGCTGAGCCATCTCTCTAGTACCCAATCCAGTTAGGCTTTACAGCAAACTATTAAAACAAATTTAGTTTTTATTTGTGAAATACAAAGGGATTCAAAATATAACCAAAATAATGACAGTATTCAATGAATCCCCAAGAGGAATTTACAGTGATCTCATTGTGGCTTAACATAAATTTGTGCACTTTCATCTCTGTATACTTACGATGTCCTTCTAAATAGGGTAAAAATGAGCGGGATCCTGGAGCCAATTCTGAAACCTCACATGGGCCAATTTGTCTTTTTTCAATTCCACATTCAGAAATGTCATCTTTGTTCCTTGAAACTGCCTGTGGCTAAAGGGAAACCTCCCTTCCAGTTTCAGGTTAGAGTAGCACAAGAGACTTCCAAACTAACACAGCTTACTGCCATGGCCCTTTATTGTCCCACAACTTGAAGGTAAGACCCTATTGCTGAGACAGGACGTAGTTTGGAGCAACTGAGTTGGACATGACTTGGAAATCTTCTCCACTGAAGACTAGCTCCCATAGTATCAGAAGGTACTAGGCAAGCTGCCAAGGGAGAAAGTCAATCATTTGTTCTACCCAGTCATACAAACCACAACAATGACAGACCAGTAGATTATCTCTATTGGTACAATAGTGACACTTTTACCTTGCTGGTAATCAATAGCTAATTGGACTTAAGGTCCACTCAGTAGGAGGGAATGCATGCATGGTACTATAAACATAGCCGAGCACCATATTTGGAGAGGTCATAGGCGCTGGAATAAAATCTTCCGTTACTTTCCTAGACCAGTGTAATTTCTTACTAAACTGTAAATGCAAATCCCTATACTCACAGGCTCTTACCATTCATCAAAAAAACCTTCTTTTTTGCAACAGAGACTATTACAAAGTTCCACAACTTATAAAAATGCAGAGAAAAAGTGACTGTAGGGTTCTCAGCCCTAACTGGTACATCTACAATGATACATCTACAATGCAACCTCTACACCTATGGCTTAGGGAACATAACAGAGTAGGGGATGGAAAGATTATACAAACCAGAGGAACAAGGCGTCTGCTGTTAGAATGCATTCTAGGCATGATAGGGAAATTGTACCTATGAAATACCCACAGTATGCTAGCTTAACAAGATCTGCAGAATGACAAAACCCATTGACATGCCAAAGCATTTGTGGGAGAATTTTCATGGCATTCCACCCCTAGACGAAGAGCTACAGGCAATCAATCACTAGTGAGGGAAAAACAATTCGTTTTCTTTAGGCATTAGCACCCTGATAAGCTATCTAATCAAATTGGCAGCCCAAAACACATGTACACACCAGCACCACTGAATAGACTCAATGTGATATATATATATATATATATATATATTTGTAAATGTATGTATGTATATTTATAAATTTATTTTTGTATACATAAGAATAACAAAGACAAGGACAAGAACTTGAAAGGGAGTGAGGAGGCACGGGAAAGGTTGGAGGGGCACTGGGAGGAGTGGGAATGATGGAAATACAGTAATCATATATGATATTCTCAAAAAAAGGTTATAAAAAGAAATTGACTGTGGTTCAAGTATTTTTAGCATAGGAATATTAAATAATTTAAAACAAGTTTTACAGAATAATTACAGGTCCAAATTAAATTTAGAATTTTTCAATAAAGCATTTATTTTATGAGGGGGAGAGAGAGAGAGAGAGAGAGAGAGAGAGAGAGAGAGAGAGAGTTGCAAAATGCCATGGGAGTAGAAGAGTAGGTGCTCTCCTGTCACCTTCTGGGATCCAGGAATCAGGCTTAAACTCTGGTCATCAGGAACAAGTACAAGGGCCTCTCTATCTGCTTAGCTGTCTCGTTGGTGCCTAAATAAAATTCTGAAGTTTAATTATATAATCTCCTAATAATACTCAGAGTAAAAATTGAAGTTCATGATTAATATATGTAGCTACTTAACTGTGTGTGAGAGAGAATTGTGTATTCAAGATGGAAGCTATAACTATAAGGAATAAGAATTTTAAGTCGTGAATATTTTTATAACTTAATTCTGGCTTTCGTTCATGTAACTTGGTTTGTGTTCTCTCCTCCAATTCATTTTATTCATTTTACTTCATTAAATTCATTCATTTTTTTCCCTTAGAGTTATTTAATGTTGTATTTTGGATTTTGGAATTCTTAGGTCTATACTAGACACTAAAGTTGTATGTCAAAACAATGGAATTAAAATCTGCCTTTTGGGATGTATCTGGACAGGTTTTTAACCAGACAGTTTAGAATATACTGAATGTTAGAAATATCAGTATTATTTCTCTAATCCTGATCTCTGATTTCTCTTATAGTTTGATGAAACATTGTCAAGTATAAGGATTTAGTTTCTGATACAAGATTCAGATCATAATACCAAGGGTGACATACTTAAAAATGGGTAAATAAGCAGAAATTTATTTAAGAAGAATTAAGGAGCACATTTCCAGCATCACTGAGTATGGTGCAGGGTGTGCTGAATTTTGTGAGAAACACACTGAAAACCAGTATGTTTTTTTTCTACAATTAAATAAAAAAATTAAAAACAAATAAAAAAATCTGACCCAAGGGTCTTAGAATGTTTGGATATGTCATCAGAGATTTTTATTGGGTAATAATCTAGGAATAATTTTAGTGTAATATTATTATTAATTTTTTGACAATTTCATATTTTTAATGAGTAGTTCTTAGAAATGAATATTTTTATAGTATTTGTTACTGTTTGTTATTTTCACTGAAGATATTATATTTAAGGACATTGTTGTAGCATTTCTCTTACAAAGGTTTGTAGTTATAGTGTGCACAATTGCATGGTGAATGCATGTGTGTGGGGGAATGTGAACATGCACGCAAAGGCCAGAACAGAGTATTGAGTGTCTTCCTCTATTGCTCTGCAGTTTATTTCCTTGAAACGGTGTCTCTCTCTGAATCATATTTTTGCCCTTTGGGGTAGGCTGACTGGCCAGTGAGTTCTACAGATCCACCTGTTGTCACCCCTCAAAAAAGAACAAGCTGGATTACAGTCACATGCAATCTATGTTTAGATTTTTATGTGGGTGGTAATCATTTTAACTCATGTCTTCAAGCTTACAGAGCAAGCTCTCTTACCCACTGAGCCATCTGCCCAGCCTCATGCTGTTTTGTAAGAGCACCTGCTTTAGAGTTATACTCTTACATACTAAGCATAGTCTTAGGCATTGCATACATTACTGTAAATATGACCAAAATTTCCCCTAGCCTCAAAATTCTTTCCCAACCATCAAGTATCAATAACTCAAAACACTGAGTCCTATAAAAGCAAATTAGTCTACTACAAATTTTAGTGAAATGCAATATACTTCAGGGTATTTTTTCTATGTTCATGCCTTATCACAACGCTAAACAGAATCTATACTCCATAAAAATTGACTAGTGGAATTGAATTTGACATAAGGTGCATTTTCAGTGAAAGACTTCCAATAAGAGGCAGGATTTTTATCCTCTGCCAGAAATAACCTTGCTCCGTATTGAAAGAAAAGACAAGGTGGTGTGTTCCCAGCACAGACAATGTAAATGTTTATAGTAATGTTCTATGTGTAATGTGCTCCATATTTATTATGCAGAATCATAAAATCAAGAAAATAGCACATAATCATCTTGTACCTGTACCTCAGTTTTATTGAGCTTTGTAATTTCATACAATTCTTAATCAAATTTAGACCTACTCCCCCATCCATGTCTCCCTCATCCCCCCAGAGGCCCTCATGTATTTTACCATACATGGTAACTCATATCCAGTCAAGCATTTGTACCCAGATGTCCTTCAGTGTAAATTTGTCCACTAGAGTCTAGTCAGTCCACCTAGAGATCTTATGTAAGGCATACTCTCCCCTACCCAGTAGCAATCAGTCTCCAATAGTTCTCAGTCTAGGGCCAGCCCCGCACCCATTTCTCTCTTCCCCTCCTGGCCCTTGTTAAATTGAATTGGCATGGGTCCTGTGCTCAGTGCCACTATTGCCACAAGTCCACATGTACAAGCTTCCGGTGACCTAGGAACCTCTCCTTCCCGATGTTCATTAACCAGCCCTGGCTCTTACAATCTTTCCTCTTCTTCTTCTGCATTGTCCCTGAGCCATGGATGGGTGAGGTTCAATATAGGCACCCTTTCCAAGAATATACACTCTGAAGTCTCATCTTTTGAAACTTATTCTGTTGTGGCCTACTGTGTACATCACACTCTATTGTATAAGGAAACTTTACTGGTGAGAGTTGAAGGATGCATTAGTTTTCTCTCCACCCCTTGTTCCACTATGTTCCATGAGCCTTAGTTGTACAGATTCAACTATAGATGTATAGATGTGCCACCTATTACTGGGCATCTCTCAGACATATATTCTCTGTGTCTGACCAGTTATGCAGTTCTGCTGTAGCTGCCATCTGTTTCAAAAGGAAGCTTCTTTGATGAGTGCTGTACAATATTCTTGTCTGTAAATATAAGGATAGATACTTAGCATATAGTAAGAAACTTCATTTCTCTAAGGATATGAAAGAGATAGGGTTTTCTCTAGGACCTATATCCTCTCTTGCCATGTGTATTTAGATGAGTTTACAGTGACACCCATGAGTTTCTTCTCATGCAGAGGGCTTTAAGCCTAATTAGACAGCTGTTGATTGTCCTCCAGATAACAGTGCCACTACTACACCAGTAAAGGTAGTTTGCCATGCCAGTCTTTATGGTTATTAGGCTTTAGGGTTGAGTTGAACCACTGATTGCTTTTCTCCCTTGGCAGTTTGCATATCATTATCTAGCATTATGACAGCCAAACTTCGGTTAGAAGGCTTCCAGGTCAGTTCCTGCTCCATTGCTTCAAGTCCTGTATCAGAAATATGTCCTGTCTTCATCAGTAGGGTCTTATCTACTAGTTCTGGGAGATAACTAAGAGGTTTGGCAATAGCCTGTGTTATTTTGAGAGCCTCCTGGACCACTTTTATCAACCACTCAAAAGGAGGTCTCTTCTGTCTGGCACTGTCTTCTTTTCCAAGCAGCTCCCAGGTATACATACGCACCAATGTTCAGACACTGTATGTGCATTGCTCATGGTTTTCTAAGGGCATCACATTTCTCTCTGGGTTTTGTAACCCCCAAGATTCGTTCATCTCTACTTTTTCATCCCATCCAACTTCCCACCTTCCTCCCCAGTCCCAGTGCTCCCTCTCCCCAATAACTCTCATCTACCACCATGCCCCCTTCTCCTGGCTTCCTGCCGCCCACACTGTGGCCGCTTGCATGCTCCTCTTTCTTCTCCTCCCTGTGGAACACTCCCACTTTCCCCCCTTGTAACAACAATTATTTTTTAAAGACAACATATAAAAGCTGTGAAAGTCTTAAAATGACTTAAATTTTTGCTAAAAAAATTTGCCCTGAAAGTGTATTTCCATAAAATTGAACTCCATATTTTATTTTATTTTATTATTTTGTGTGTTTGTGAGTGTGAGTGTGTGTGTGTCTGTGTGTGTGTGTGTGTGTGTGTGTGTGTGTGTGTGTTATATACATTCTGGTTGTGTGGATGTGGGCATCATGTTTGCAGATCCCTGAAGCTCACTGGCTGGTAGAGTCAGTGGAGCCAAATTGGTGAACTACAGGTTCAGTAACAGATCCTGAGATAGTTTTAATTGTCAACCTGACACAATGTAGAATTACCTAGGAAGAGAGTCACAGTAAAGGACTGTCTACATCAGGTTGACCTTCAGGGGCATGTCTGTGAGGGGATTATCTTGATTGTTAATTGCTATGAGAAGACTCATTTATTGTTGTTGGCAGCATTCCCTAGGTAGGCTATCTTGATTATATAAGAGTGGAAAAAGAAGTTGAGCACAAGCATGTCTGCATCCAGCTATCTGCTCTTGGCTGTGGATGTGCCTAGCTGCTTCAGGTTTCTGCCACTTTGACTTCCTTGCAATAATGATTATACCCTAGAACTGTGAGTCAAAAGAAACTCTTTCTCCTTTAAGTTACTTTTACCATTCTATTTTATCATGGGAAACAAAATTAAAATACACTGTCTGGAGAAAGTGAGGTGAAGAGTCTGGAGAGATGGCTCAGTGTTTAAGAGCATTGGCTGTTCTCGGGGTTGGAGAGGTGGCTGAGTGTTTAAAAGTACTGACTGCTCTTGCAGAGGACCCTGTACCCACATGGTGGCTACAAACTGTCCTTAACTACAGTTCCAATCAGAAGCCCTCTTCTGACCTCCTCAACATTGCACGACATGGGAGCACTCACATACATGGATACAATACACTCATACACATAAAATAAAAATAATAAATGAAATATTTTTTAAAAAAGAGCATTGGCTGTTCTTCCAGAAGACCCAAGTTCGAATCACAGAACCCAAAGTGGCTAAATGCATAACTCCAGTTCCAAGGGACTCTGATGCCCTCTCCTGGCCTCTACGGGCATTGCATAACACAGGTGCACCTACAAACATGCAGGCTCATAAATAAATAAATAAATAAATAAATAAATAAATAAATAATTCGATGTTGACCTGTAACCTCCAAATGAATATATACCTGCATGCACATATGCACCCAAATGCACACACACACACACACACATACACACACACACACACACACACACATATAGCACTAAAAATGCCTTTGTTTTACCTATGTCTTTATGACTCTATGGTTCTCTGGTTTTCTTTTTGTAGTGTGCAGAAAATCTGCAGGGGTACTTTTTTTGTGTGTAAGGACGGTATGTGTGAATCACGCAATAGTATATGCAAACTATCATATTTATACATTAACATTTTAGTTAATGATTTATCAGAGATGTTACATCTATCATAGCTTTAAAATTTTTCACTAAATGTGAAATTAGAAAAATAATTAGCCCATTTCTCTGATACCAAAATAAAGAAGGAAAAAAGAGAGAGAGAAAGAAAGAAAGAAAAAAGAAAGAAATTATATGTAAATTCACCTACATAGAGGCATTAGAGATGTATCAGTGGTTAAGAGTGCTTGCTCCATTTCCAGAGTTCTCAAATTCAGTTCTTAGAATGCACGTGGAATGTTACACAGTTTTCTGTAACTTCAGCTTCAGGGTATTGAACACTCTTTTCTAGCCTCCAAAGTTACCTTCACATGTATGGCATACACACATACATACACACACACCCTAAATAATTATGAATGAGTATTATTTTTCAAAGACCACCTACAAGCATCTTTGTTTATACTGGAAGAAATTTTGGAATATTGATGAGTGGAAAGCAAACAGCAGAAAATATTTTCTGCTTCTTTAGAGATTCAGTTTTGAACAATATCACGTGATGACAGAATCTGCAAGCCTAAACAATATTCTCAAGTACAAACAGCTGATCACAACTTGTTGCTTTCCCTATATAAGAGACAATTTAAATCAACACTATACTCCATGAGAAAGAACAAAGTGGTAACTAGAAAAACTTGAAAGTATTGCCTAGCTGTGTTAAGCTAAAAATGGTTTTGATAGTATTAAAAGTCTGTATTTCATTTTGAATTTCTAATCAGTTGACAAAGTATAGAAATAAAGAATTGGATTGCCTCTAAAGATTGTGGTTCAAAATAATCATTTAAATATGACTATTAGTGTGCATCTATTAATTAAACACACTTTAAAATTCTTCAATGAAATTAAGCAGCTAATATTGAAAAGCAATATTGCTGAATATCTCAGTGCTTCACCATGAAGCCACGAAAATCACTGACTAGAAAAAGGTATAAAAACTTAGTGCAAAAAGAATCCCTTGTAAATCAAACAATGCAACTCCATTAGTCCACTGCTTTGAAGAGTCAAGTTTGTCAAAAGGATTGCCAATTAATATAAAACAATTTCAGAAAAGTAGAGAATGTACACCATTCAAATGCACTAAAAGCAAAATAGCTTGCTATAACTGGGTGATTGAAAGCTAAATGAAAATCTTTGGTGATGTAGACCACGAGGATCACAAGCCAGGGCGAATCCTGATTTCATTTTAAGTGTATCTTAATATGCACAGCAGGCCCTCACCTCCGTCTGCTTCCCTGGGCCTACAGGACGCACAGGCCTCTTCCTGACCAGCATGCCTCTCTCTCTGTGGTAAGTCTATCCCATTTCCCCTGCTGATCTCTCCTCCTAGCTTAGGTCATGTCCCATTCCTTGTCTTGGCAACTCAGACACTTGGGAACCACCAATGCTTCCTGATCATGTGCATCCAGAGCACTCAGTTCCGTTTCTGGTCCCCAGGGGTACTCTGGCTCTGGCCCTGCCCTCACCTCCCTCTGCCTCCCTGGGTCTGTATAACCCACAGGCATCTTGCCTGGACACCTGGGCAGACCTTTCCTCTTCCTGGTCCTTTGCATCTAGACCAACCCAGCTCCACTGTGCAGTCCCCAGGGGCCCTTGGGGCCGCCTCCGACCATCATCATCCTTTGCATCTCTGGGTGGCACCGCTACCAGCTGCCCTAGATCAGCATCTTTCCTGGCCGGGCTCCCAGGACAGTCCAACCCCCAAATTCCAGAGGCCAAAATCTATCCTGGAGGGATCCAAACTTTAGGAAAAAGCATGAGAGCATCTGATCCTCATCTGACTTGGGCCTCTGTGGGAACTCCTGAAGACAAAAGCAATCTGGCCACTCCAATATAAAATCAAAAAGAACTGGAAGCTTAGAGGAACCAGCAAGTCATGCCCAAAAATTAAACCACAAAGCGCATAAAGCTCTCAAAAAGAAGCAGACCTAAACTTGAAGGCTTGAGTCTCACACAAGAATCAGAAACTACAAGAAAAATTCACATGTCAAAATCAAGGAGAAAAAAGTAATAACATGAAAAAACAAAATAACATATCCCCACCAAATACCAATAGTCCTCTAGAGGAGTAAAATGAGACACCCAAGAGATAATGCAGGACATGGAACTCAAAAGAGGAATTATAAACATGATAAAAGAATTCAGTGAATTTAAAGAACACACAAAGAAATCAAAGAACTGAAGGAAGATGGGAATAAACTTCTGAATGAATTCAGGAAAGAGCTAGAAATATTGAAGACTACTAAGGCTGAAGTGAAGAAAGAAGTTAAGCACTCCATAAGCCAATTAGAAATGACAGGAGAAAGCCTCACCAATAGAATG
>NW_008352267.1:11454231-11454608 GCF_000622305.1 Nannospalax galili
AGGCATACAGGAAGGAGAAGAATCCCAAGATAATGGCATGAACCAGCTCTTCAACAGAATAGTGGAAGAATATTTCCAAAAATTAAAGAAAGACACACCATACAAGACATGCAAATACAAGAAGCATATAGAACACAAAACAGACAGGACCAGAAAAGATCTCTCCATGGAACATTATAGTAAAAACACTAAATGTACAAAACAAAGAGACAATACTGAAACCTGCAAAAGAGAACCAAATCACATATAAAGGAAAACACATTAGGTTTACAGCTGACTTTTCATTGCAAACTATGAAAGCTGGAAGAGCCTGGACCAAAGTATTCCCAGTTCTAAATGACCACAGATGCCAACCCAGATTACTATACCCAGCAAAA
>NW_008352267.1:11454867-11456810 GCF_000622305.1 Nannospalax galili
GGACTGAACGCCCCAGTCAAAAGCCACAGACTAGGTGAATGGATTAAGAAACAAAACCCATCTTTTTGTTGTCTGCAAGAAACTCATTTCACTTTCAAGGGTGGGCATTACCTTAAGGTGAAAGGATGGACAAAAACATACCAAGCAAATGGTACTAAGAAAAAAGCATGTGTAGCAATTCTAATATCTGACAAAATAGACTTTAAAGTAAAACTAATCAGAAGAGATAAAGAGGGCCACTTCATTCTGATCAAAGGAACAATAAACCAAGAAGCTATTACAATCATGAACATATATTCACCAAACTCTGGTGCACCCAACTTCATACAAAAAATACTATAAGACTTTAAGACCCAGATTAATCCCAACTAATTAATAGTAAGGAACTTCAATACCACACTGTCACCATTAGATAGGTCAATAGGGCAGAGAGTTAACAGAGAGACATCCGAGTTAAACAATACCATATATCAAATCAACTTAATAGACATCTACCGAGTATTCCACCAAAACACCAAAGGACATCTTTCTACTCAGCACCTTGTGAAACCTTCTCCAAAATCTACCATATACTGGGGCACCAAACAAAACTCAGAAAATACCTAAAGAATGAAATAATTCCATGCATTCTATCAGACCACAATGCAATAAAGCTTATAATAAACACCAGAAGAAGCCATAATCACCACATGAACACATGGAGATTGAACAACACACTCCTGAATGATGAATGGGTCAAAAGAGAAATTAAGAAAGAAATAAAAGTATTCCTGGAATTAAATGAAAAGGAAAATACAACACAACAAAACCTCTGGGATACACTGAAAGTGGTCCTTAGAGGGAAGTTTATAGCCCTAAGTGCCTACATCAAAAAATCGGAAAGAACACAAATAAATGACTTAATGTTGCAACTCAGAACACTTGAAAACCAACAGCAAACAAAACCCAAACCCAGCAGACAAGAAGAAATAACAAAAATCAGGGCAGAAATTAGTGAAATTGTGACAAAGAAAACAATACAAAGAATCAATGAATCGAAGAGAGGGTTCTTTAAAAAGATAAACAAGATTGACAGACCACTAGCCCGGTTAACCAAAAGAAAGAAAGAACACCTCTAAAGCCAGGTAAAGATACAACAAGAGAAGAAAACTATAGACCCATATCCTTAATGAACATAGATGCAAAAATTCTCAACAAGATACTTGCAAACCGCATACAGACAAAATAAAAAAGATCATCCTCTATGATCAAGTCGGCTTTATCCCAGAGATGCAGGGATAGTTCAATATATGTAAGTCAATAAACATCATAAATCATGTAAATGGCCTCAAAGACAAGAACCACATGGTCGTCTCAATAGATGCAGAGAATGCCTGTGACAAAATTCAAGATGGATTTATGTTCAAAGTCCTAGAGAGAATTGAACTGGAGGGAACATACTTCAACATAAATAATGTGACATATAACAAACACACAGCGAAGATAATTCTAAATGGGAAAAACTGGAAGCATTCCCACTGAAATCAGGAACCAGACAAGTCTGTCCACTATCTCCACTTCTCTTTAAGATAGTGCTTGAAACTCTTGCAAGAGCAATAAGACAAGAGAAGGAAATTAAAGGAGTAATGGTGGGAAAAGAAGAGAGCAAATTATCCCTTTTTGTAGATGATATGGTATTATATCTAAGAGATGCCAAAAATTGTACCAGAAAACTAGAAATTGTTAACAAGTTCAGTAAAGTGGCAGGTTACAAAATTAACCTACAAAAGTCTATAGCCTTTCTAAATGCCAATAACAAGCGATCAGAGAAAGAGCAGAGAGCAGAAGGTCCCTTCACAATAGCTGCAAAAAAAACCAAAATATCTCAGAATAAACCTGACCAAAGACATTAAAGACCTCTACAATGAAAATTTTAAATCTTTAAAGAAAGAGATTGAGAAAGA
>NW_008352267.1:11457227-11459182 GCF_000622305.1 Nannospalax galili
GAATGAAACTAAACCCCTATCTTTCACCTTGCACAAAAATCAACTCCAAATGTCTCAAAGACCTCAATGTAAAGCCTGAAACCTTGAAACTGTTAGAAGAAAACATTGGGAAACCCTATAAGATATTGGTGTAGGAAAGGATTTTCTAAACTGGACATCAATTGCTCAGGAAACAAGGGCAAGAATTAACAAATGGGAACTCATTAAACTAAAAAGCTTCTGCACATCAAAGGAGGCAACCAGGGAAGTGATCAGAAAACCCCCAGAATGGGAGAAAATCTTTACCAGATACACACCCCGCAGAGGTTTTATATCCAGAATTTAAAACGAAATCAAAAAACAGAGAATCAAGACAAGAAGCAACCCAATTAAAAAATGGGCTAAGGAGTTGAACAGAGAGTTCTCAAAAGAAGAAGGAAAGATGGGTATGGAACATCTTAATAATTAGGGAAATGCAAGTTAAAACCACCTAAGGATTTCATCTTACCCCAGTCAGACTGGCTAAGATCAAGAAAACAAATAATACCAAATGTTGGAGAGGATGTGGGGAAAGGGGAACACTCATCCACTGCTCGTGGGGCTGCAAACTTGTTCAACTCATGGAAAACAGTGTGGAGAACTCTTAAAAAACTACAAAGGAACCTACCATTTGACCCAGTTATACCACTCCTTGGCATATACCCAAAGAACTCATCCTATTGCAGAGACACTTGTACATCCATGTTTGTTGCTGCTCTTTTCACAATAGGTAAGAGATGGAGGCAACCTAAGTGTCCCTCAATTGATGAGTGGATAATGAAAATGTGGTTCATTTATACAATGGAGTTTTACTCAGCAATAAAGAAAGATGAAATCATGAAATTGCAGGTAAATGAATGGAACTAGAAACTGTTATACTAAGTGAAATAACCCAGATTCAGAAAAAAATTTGACATATGTTCTCCCTCATATGTGGATCATAGAACCAAATCCTGATAGGTGAGTATGTATCCAGACATAACTACAGGAACCAGGATAATGGAAAGGAAACAGGGAGGTAAAAGAAAAGAAAGAACCTGAAAGAGAAGAACAATAGGAAACAGGCCTTAATAAGGGAGATATGGATAAAAATTGGGTTAGTTTAAGGGAGGGGAGAGGGAAGGTTATACAAGGAACCTAGGGGATAAGGGGAATGAAAGAGCAAAGAGAGGTGGGACCATAGGAGAAGGGTATTATTAAGGGAGAAGGGGGAAAAATGGGACCACCTTAAGTGGGAAAATTATGATGGAGGGTGAGACAATGCAAGAGATAAATAATGCCTAGCTAGTTTTGAAAACCAGAGGGAACCATATTACTCCAATATGCCTATGACAGATACATACCAGATCAAGAAATATATGTCTAGGTAAGCTTTATCTGAGAACAATTGGTCTTTGCCCAAAATTTACCTACATGGCATACAGTAATTAAAAGCACCAGACTTGTGGAACTAACCTTCTTAGATGTTTAACAGACATACTTTGAGGCCTATACTAATTTGGTCAGAGGGACATAAAGGAAATTTTTTTTTGTTCCTTGCCCTCCTAGGTCAACTAGTTCCAGGAGACTATGAGCATCTCTCAAAATATCCTGTAATTGTGGTGGGTCACCTGTCCTCTTGATCAAGGAGTCTGAGGAGACCCCACCAGATGGACTTGAACCAGTGTCCAATCTACAAAGAGGAAGGTCAACACAGAGGAATCATTTCCTCCATGCTTCCAAGCAAAGCCAACCATGGTTGAGCAGGACTTTTGACTTATCTTCACATAGGCAGAACTGGTAAAAGAAAGGAGCCAGGAGCTCCTCCCAAGCCCACGTGACCCCTGAGGAACAGATCCTCAAACGACCTTAAGAGTAAAAATAAACTGGTTTATCTGTGCCAACCATATGGCCTTAAACATCCAAAAGGAAACTATAACCAAAGATTAAAGGGGTCA
>NW_008352267.1:11459207-11460503 GCF_000622305.1 Nannospalax galili
CCGTCTTGTGAGTTCTTGGCCAGGGTGGCCAAAGGGACTCCCAGATAGTAACCCAGCATAGAACTGGGAAAATGAACAGTGGATCCCAAACTTATCTAAAGGAATATTGACAACTGATTGCTGCTAGATAAGGAACAGCTGACCCTCCTAAAACAAAGACCTCTAGATAGGCTAACTAGATTCACCAGAAGGGCAAGTCATGGGGAAGGGCTGGGGTGCCAACAACACAGCAACAGGAGCAGGGATATCAGAGTATAAGTGCTCTAGTGGGGGGAGGGAGGCTATGGGAGGGTGCCATCTGGGAAGTGAGTGTATAGTTGAATAAGATGTTTTCGGATGTTCTTTGTGACATACAAACAAAAAATAATCAACAAATATTTTTAATTTATTATATTTGAGGAGGTAGCATGGAAATTTACATCATGCTAATTAGTAGAGGTGATAAAAATTACCATTGAAATCTACCTGATGACTTCATATACATACACAGGTGCCAAGGATCCAAGTGCAACCGATTATGACTAGTAATAATCAGATGCATACAGATTAGAGATGCATGCACCAAGATCTCTGTGTTCATAGCAAAAACAATGAATCTTTCTGCAAGGAACAATATATCCTATAATGAAATGGAGATCTTTTTTAAAGGTTAAAAAACTCATTCAGTTTTATGTCTTACAGGGCTTATACTGAGTTCTATATTGTATAACTGTATTATTCCAACTGTGAACCTAGAAACTTGCACCCACTTGTGAAAGATGTACTCTTGCTCCAGAGTGTGTTACTGAATATGTTAAATCTGTAGTGAAATGCTTCTTTAATCATGTAGTTATTAAAAAATATTGATAAAAAATAATAATTAGTAAATGTGAAAAACATTACCATTGAAATCTACCTGATGACTTTATATCCATGCTCAGATGCCAAGGAGTTGAGAAACTAACCGACTGTCACTAGCAATGATCAGATATGTGGAGATTAGAAATGCATGTGCAAACATCTTAATGTCAATTGCATTGAAAGTGAATTTTTCTGTATGAAACTGTGTATCTTAATCAGGAAATGGAGTTCATTTTTAAAGGTTAAAACCTCATTTAATTTTATGTCTTGTAGGGTTTATACTGAGTACAATATTGTATAACTAATTATTCAACTGTAAACCTAAAAATTTGCAGCCAATTTTGAAAGAAATGCATCTTAGCTCTGGAAATTGTTATTGAAATTTTATCAAAATTGTTATTCAAATGCTTTTGTAATAGAATGCTTCTCCTAATTGTGTGGTTATTAAATGAATAA
>NW_008352267.1:11460729-11505516 GCF_000622305.1 Nannospalax galili
ACTGAGTTCAATATTGTATAACTGTATTAATTCAACTTTAAACCTAAAAATTTACAGCCAATTTTGAAAAAGATGCATCTTAGCTCTGAAAATTGTTATTGAATATGTCAATGCTGTTGTAATGAAATGCTTCTTCTAAGTACGTGGTTATTAAATAAATAATTAACTGGGGAAAAAAGAATATGCACAGCAAGTAAATGTGTGTAATGCACATGAGTTTACCTGCCTATCAAATACAATAAAGTTAAGTGAAATGTGAAGACTTCAGAGGCAGAATAAATGTCATCCTAAGTAGAGTAGAATACAGATTAGGAACAATTTAACCAGTGAGAAAATCTAATGGAAAGGTCAGCTATTCACCAACCATGAGGCTTTCAGTTTTCTTGACATTTCCTCTGGAGACTTGAAGTTCACAGTCTCTGAAGAATAGTTATGTTCTACGTCAGATCATTTGAACACGCTCTATATTTTTTGTCTTTGACAAAGAATATTTTTGTCTAGGACAAGTGATTTTAAAAAAAAAACAGTCTTAAGATTCAAAGCAAACATAATAAAATTATTTGATGCTGCTGTATTTGGAGGTCTACTGTTACAGCATATTTAGAAAGTCAGGAGGTTGTATACTGACTAAAACAACAGTGAAAACAGAAGGAGCTATGCTAAATGACATAGCATTAGATTAATAGGCATATTGAACAACAGAAAGCAGATGAAAACCATAGATTGAAGTTGCAGGAAGATTTCAGTCATTTTCTTCACCTATTTGTCTAAAGTGGGTGATTTCATTTCTGTGAGTTTGTATCTTTATATTCAGTAAACTAATTAGATGTTCATTTCAAGGTGAGAAACTTAACATGGTGACATAAGTAAAACTTCACATTAATTAGTGGCTATGTATTCATGAATGTTGAAAGCATAGCCTAATACATAAGGCATATATTATTATATACAATTCAGGAACTGAGCATGAGAAGAATAATGGAAGAACAGTAAATACAACACCCTTACACTTGCATATGAAATTCAAGGTGAGAAAATGTTTTCTTAATATAATCAGATAGAAATATGAATCTGAAACATTGAAATACTTCAAACAAAAGCACTGTCATCTCATTTGCTATTATAATTTTAATATTGTTTCATTTTTATAATTTGACTAGTTATTGCATATGTTGTGTCATATTTTTGCAAAAGAGTTTTCATTTTGTATATAATAAAGCCTATTTTTTTGCTATCCATGAGCAATGAGGACACTGTAAATAAAGACTAGTATGAAGTACTCTCATAACCCTACCTTTGTACCTCTAAACTAGAGGAAGAAAATTAGCATTTGTACAAAACTGCGTGTTCATTTAATGAAAAAGGAAAAGTTGGAGAATGTAGGAATGTAACATCCCGGGGAAAAAAAAATTAATTTGGGACAATAATCTCTGAGATGCCTGCTTTAATCAAATAAACTTGATTCATATGATAAAGAAATTCTTGCAGATTCCCTCAGAATCAATAACTTTCCTTGCATTTGTGTGTTCCCAAGGTACCAAGCAATTGTAATGATATATTTGACTCAACCAAAGAAAAAGAGAAATGGTGCCCTTGTTAGTAAGTTTTGCTGTTGCTCTGTTCTTTATAGACCTCAAGTATTTATCATGCTGGAGAAGCTCTGCCATTATTTATTGTTATTCAGTTTCATAGTGCTGTCTTATCACTAAATCTATTGTTTATTTTATATATCGTTCTTTCTGCATTTGTATTTTAGCTGTATATAGGAAAGATCATAAATCTATAAAATAGAATCACTTACTATAGTATTAACAAAATAATTAAAACAAAGAAAGGAGCAGCCCTTGTTTTAGAGTGTTGGAAACACCACAAGTATCCCTAAGAAAATCAAATGGATGATAGTGAAAGGGTGTTTGTTCTAAGAGAGTAAATTTAAGACAGCATCCAGAAGAGGACATCGAGAGGAATAAAGAGTCTTTATTTTATCTGGAAAGCATGGAAAGGAAGGGATGTTGTGCATTTAGAAGACTGCACACACAGCATTGTAGAAACTCCCTCTAGAACTCAAGGAGAGCTGTTCTTGCATAGCAGATACCCTGAAAGATGTCCTTCAGATAACCTGAAGGAAAACTGTCCCTCACAAAATTGTACTATGTTAATACTAGGTGATTTCTAGACATTCATCACGACTCTGTGGCGTGTACAAACAGATGTAAAAACAGAATGTCAAGCAGTGTATAATTAGGAAGTAAGACACAAAATATGAAAGACTCTTGGACCGTTTCTAGGCCCTTTGTGATTGCAAACCTGTCAGGTATGGCTCTTTAAGCACTATTTGTGCAATACCATCGTGGATTTTTTAAAAATTGTATTTGTTTTCTTATTGTATTCACTAATATCAAAATATGCCACATGGGTACACTTTTAGCTATAGGAAGGGGAAAGTGCATTCAACCATCTTGCTGAATACAGCATAAATGCTGAAAATGTTTATCACAAAAAGAAATTTTACATTTAGAATCCTAGTCTGCCATCTACAGGAAAACTGAGTCTCTAACACCAAATTGAAGGAAAAGCTAAGCTAGAATTCTTTTTTCTTGGAATTTAGTATTATCGTATAAGTAGTGTAAAGTTCCACAGCAAAATCTCTCACTGAGTTTGTTAATGAGGACAGTGGAAGTAATAATTATAAAAAATACAGAAATGTATGGACATACAGGTATATACATCAAAATCAGAGATAGAATATGCACACATTGATTTTTGTTTATCATAAAAGCAATAAATAATATTGAAAAAATGTACCCTGATAATTACAAAGTTTATGTCCTAGTTTTGAAATTTCTTTGACTGGAGGTCAGAAGTTAAGGAAGTGTGTCTCATTGCCGATTTATTTTAATTTCCAAGTGACTGGCCTCTAGGTTCAGTGCCACTCTCTAAGTTTCTTGCCCATACAGCAAGAGCAAAGGACATTTTATGCTTTCAGAAAATGTTCATAGAACGTTTGATTCTTTTACATTATTTCTAATTCATTATTGTTTTCCTTAATGGAAATGAAAATGTTTGTTAAAGTATTTTTACAAAAATTGTACTATTTACTCTTTGAAATGTATATATATTGAATGCATTATGTCAATACAGATTTCAGGCATTGTTATTAGCTATTTACATTCAGTGTACCATATTCTAATTGATTATTCAAATATGTAATTTCAGCAGAAAATAAAGGAAGGTATTTGAAAACAACTATCATTATCTTTGAGTGAATTTCTACCAGAACAAGAAAATATTCAGCAGCTTGTAATAAATGTCTGTTGTCTTTTTAAATTTTTTAATATTAATTTTATTTATTTTTGAAAATTTCATACATATATTCAGTGTATTTTGATCATACCCACTCCCCACTTTCTCACTCCTGCTGTACCCAGGAGCCCCCAACATTCCACCCTCCTAATTTCAGGTATAGTGTGTAATGCTTGATGCAGAAATTCATCTGCTGTCTTTAAAAGATTTCTATTCAAAGTGGCATTTTATATTAATTATTTTTTGGAAAGAAGCTAATCAATGAAAGTCAATTTGTGCCTCAAAAAAGTGTGAAACATAGTTTATTATAGTGATTTGATATTTTATTGAATGGAGAGATAAATTATAACTCAGTTCAAGAAAACTATATATTTATAATGAGAAACATCCATGAATAAAATAAAATAAGTGCCATACAAAATACTCCACTATTAGAACCTACCCAGTTGTTGCAGAAATGGCTAGAACTGTCTGCAGAGGGAGCATGTTAATGCTATGATTCTTCTCACATTAGGAACAAAGGATCTTCCTCTACATCACTATCTCAGTATAATCCTCTTATTTTTCAAAACATTCCTTCTTTTTAAAATAGCTTTAAAGTGTAAAATAGAACACAGATACAGAAAATTATAAATGGAAAATATATAGCTTGGTGAAATATCATCAGTTTTAATTGGCTCACTTGACAAAATTCAAAAAATTTAACTAAGCCAGAAACTGTAGGAATCGCTCAGGGTCTCAGATTCTATCTCAGAGCCATGTTTTCCCTTGGGGTTAAGACTATCCAATTATGATAATGGTTTCCTTTCATATCACAGTACATTTATCATTCAAACGTACTTTTGCTTTAATAATATGTCATTCTTAGAAACTTCATATTATACGATGTGTATTGAACGTATCGACTAACCACTATCTCCTTCCACCTGCTCCTAATGCCCCCATCTCCCTACCAACTCCATGTCCCCCTTTTTTGTTGTTATTTATAGCCCCCTAAGTCTGCACAAAGGAATGTGGCCATCCACTGTGGCATGACCAACCTACAAAGTAACCATGTATTCAAAGGAAAGTGACTATATCTCCCTCTGCAGCCACCAGCTTTCAGTAGCCCCTCTGGTAGGGATGGGGCCTCAGGGTCTGTCCCCCATCAACACTGGAATTTTGATAGGATTGATCTGTACAAGTGTTAAACAGGTAACCCTAGCTGCTGTGAACTGATGACTATAACAAAAACATCATATAGAGAAGTTGGCATTTCATAACTCCTCTTCATCCTCTGGTTCATACATTCCTTCTACTCCCTCTTCTGTGATGTTCCCTGAGCTTTAGAAGGTGGGGGATTAATGTAGATGACCCATCCACACATGAAAACCCAGTTACTCATATCAGCACTTTGACAAGTTATGAGTCTTTGCATTAACCACCACACACTACTAAAAGGAGCTTTTCTGACCAAAGTTGAGAGCAGTAAAAATCTATGGGCATAAACATAAATATTTGGAACACAGTTAAACAGCAAGACCATTTTTAAAAAACAACTATAGTTTCCTATTCTAGGACCTAAGATATCCTCAGTCATGGGTTTTAGCCATATTTACAGTACCAGATATGAATTCTCTCTTGTGGAGCAGGTCTTTTATCCTTTAAGAAAATGGTTGGTAACCCCAATAACACACAAGTCAGTATTTCACAAGTGGGTACATCTTGAAGTAAATTAGTGATAAAGCATGTAGGATCTAGCCCTTCATAAAACTGATGTCTTTTCTCTCCCAGAAGTTTGCATTGCACTTTCATGCACAATGTAAACTAGCCAGCAGAGAAAGTTTCCTGGTAAGTTTGAAGCTTTCTCTAGGTTCTGCATCCAAAATTGAGGAGGATTTCAGGGCATGGGAAGATTCAAGCATAGAAGGGTATTGGGGATGGGGAAATGAGGTGTTGGTGGAAGGCATGGCCAAAATGAAAGGTGAAGTATCACCATGCCATATTACAGTTAACTTCTGAATAAAACAGCCTGACTTTTAAATTTAGTTATTAACAGTGAGCCCAAACTCAGAAGACACTCATTGCTCCCAGATGTCTCTTGTATCTCTCAGTGCCCTGGAACTGTGCTGTTAGAACTGTGCTCTGTAACTCTGGTCTCATTCTGGAACTATGTCCTTCAGTCAGGTATCACCCACAATTTTATTTAAATTGGTTTCTCCAGCATCAATAGGAAAGTACAAGGTAGAATCTATCGACACTTACCTACCAGGCCATCTTGCTTTTCCTCCCTAGTTCTAGACTATGTCACAAACATAAAGCATCCTTTCTCAGTCTTCATGCTTTCAAAATCATGTGTCTTTCAGTGCTTTGATATGTTAACTATCAAGCCTATGAACCATCATTTCCTATCTTGAGGCATAATAGCAAACTGAGGTTCCCAGGAAATAAGCTCAGGTGCTCAGGTCACAAGAGCTCATGGTTCAGTGAGTTTATCAAGGCTACTTGAGTTAATACTCCAGATTCTATTTTATAAGTCATTTCTACAAAGTGGTGTGTATAAAGCTATATGAAAACCTACATTCTTCTAAGCCAAGGGAAAAAATCAATTTGAGGAGATAGTGCAACATAGGTGACATGAAAGAAGAAAGGAGCTATACCCACAATTAAAGATTTACATAGGGATAGGGTATTGGAGAGACGAGAGGGTAGTGATGGGTTAGACAAAACTAAGAGAACTAAATCCACTATTTTGGCTGCTAATTAAAATATACAATATATAACATATAGATAGATACAAATGTAGATGTGGATGTGGATATGGATATGGACATTGATATCAATGATAGATATAGATACAGATAGATATATAGAGTTTGAACAGAAATAGCCATGTATGGGTGCTCCTGAAGACATGCACTATTAAATGAAAATCTCAGTGTCAAGAATGGGATACCTCCTATGAGTTACTGGTTAGGAAGTCCTGAGAGGTACCCAAAACATGCTATTTTCATTGCTCTTGCTTGGCCACTGTAGCTAGATGGTAAGACCCCATTGCTCTTCTGAAGATATAAAATGTAATTTCTAATTCATATTTTGATTCCATTCATTTTTATTGCTTTTAATAAAATGTTTCCTTGTATCAGTTTATTTCCATTATGTTGTATGTATCATAACCATGTGGCATTTGACCTTTAGAGTTTATGATCTGGAGTTTTGTGAATTTCTACTCCTGGTGCAGTTCTGTATATTCCTTGGTCAGTATATTCCTTGCAAATCCATAGGTGGCCCCAGACTTGTTCTTAGACTAACATCAGTCCATTTTAAATTATTACAAGAAATGTGCCTTTTCATCAGGAGGCAAACAGCTTCCCTATTCTCTGATATTTTCAATCGTTAGTCTTCGATGCATAAATTAACTCCCATTTAATGGACAGCAAACTAGTATGAACAAATTAAAGAAGAAATCAGGGCTCAGCTACTTTCTCAGTCCATCTGAAATAGTGTATAACTAACCTGAGACTAAGTGGCTTATAAAAATTAGGAACTTATTTCTCATGTATCTAGAGTCTTGGATGCTGAAGGACAAGACAGAATCAGATCTACAGACAGTCTTTTCTTGATCAAGAACAAGACCTTCCTGTTGTACCTTCACTTGATGGAAGGGACATTATAAGGGCTTTAGTTCCATAGTGAAAGCTCTACCCTATGATCAACTTACTCCCCAAAGCCTCAGTGTCAAACATTATCAACTCTGGAGAGCAAATTGCAGAAGATGATGAATTTGGGGTTGATAGATATACATTCAGATTACAATAACTACAGTTTAATTCATAATAATATAGTTCATTTCTAATGGCAAAATAACTATTTTACCTGTTCTTTTTATAGGTCAATCTAAAAATAGTCTCTTGCTTCTCTTATAAATTGTGAAGTTGACCAATTAATTTCATTATTATCAGGAAAATATAATATCAAATATATTTAACTAATTCAAATCAATATTACGTATGGTCCTTCTTAAGTTCAAATTGTGCCATCTTTAGAAAATAGGAATCTTTCCAATATGCTACAAAACTCTTTTTTACAAGACCTATAACAAGTTAACAAAACAGACATGCCTACTACTAAGTACGAAGATGATGTACCTTAATTTTATCATTCATACACATAAATTGGTTAGAATTTCACACACACAACAAACTATCAAGAATACTAATCCACATTCAGTAGGTGACACCAGCAGGACAAGATTCAAAATGTTGAAATAAGTGAAAAAAAAAAAAATTCACAAGCAGGCTCCAATTCCTCCATCTCTGCTCCCAGGACTAGCTTCTTAAACCAGACTAACTAAACACCCTACCATAGATCCTTAAGTCCCTCCCCAGGTGGTCCCACCAACAACTTCCCAGCCTCCAGATCAGGCAGACGGACCTGCTCAGCCAGTTTACTGCTCTGACCAGTTTACTACCGTGCAAGAACCTAAAACACCTACCAATTTATCTTTCATACATGAACAGAAAGTAACTACATAAACAATATTAACAGAACCAATATTAAATTAAACAAAACCAGAGAAGTTTCTGTTGGACAAACAACCAACAAAGAATTTCTGTATACCTAAACAAAAATGCAAAAACACAATGTGAAAAACTAGGAGAATGTGTGCCCAACAAAAAACACCAGTCGTACAGAAGTGCACAGCAATGAGAACCACCCTGAAGAACCTCAGGACACAGAATTTAAAAGAGCAATCATAAACATGATCAAAGAACTTCAAGAAAACAGACAAGCAACTCAAAAGACTCAAAGAAGAAAGGCATAAACTTATGATGGAAGCCTAAGAATATACAAATATGCAGCTTAAAGAAGTCTCAAAAACAATCAATAATTTCTAAAGCAAATTCGCTAAAGAGATAGAAATGGGGCTGGATAGATGGCTTAGTGGTTAAGAACACTGGTTGTTCATGCAGAAGACCCGGGTTCGAATCCCAGCATCCATACAGCAGCTACAACTGTCCGTAACCCCAGTTCTAGAGGATCTGAAAGCCTCTTCTCTCCTGCATGGCCATTTCACGACATGGGTGCACTTACCTACATGCAGACAATTCATGCATATACATAAAAATTTAAAAAAAATAAAAGTTAAAAAAAGAGATAGAAATGGTGAACACAAATAGAAAGAACACAGGACTGAAAAAAACCCAAATAGAAAAAAAAAAAACAGCACTAAAAAGCCAATTAGAACAAATAAAGAAAGTCTCACAAGCAGAATGAATGGAATGGAAAACAATATTCAAGATGGAATGATAAATCTGGACTCCTTAGCAAAGACTAACTATTTAAAATAAAAAAAAAAAAAACCACAGGAACACAATACTCAGGAAGTGTGGGACAACATGAAACAAACCAATCTACAAATAATAGGCAGGAAAATTATACAGGAAGGAGAAGAATTTAGAAATTATACAGGAAGAAGAAGAATCTCAAGCCAATGGCACTGAACAGATCTTCAATAGGATTATAGAAGAAAAACTCTCCATAACATCCCCACAGCATATCATAGAAAAAAACACTAAATGTACAGAACAAAGAGGAGGTACTAAACACTGCTAGAGAAAAATAGCAAGTTAAATATACAGGAAAACCCACCGGAATTACAGCTGACATTTCAATTCAAACTATGAAGGCAAGAAGAGCCTGGACCAAGATATTCCCAGTTCTAAACAACCATGAATGCCAAACCCAAATAATTTATCCAGCAAAACTATATACCAAGGTTGTATGGGAACAGAAAAATTTTCATGACAGGAATAGATAGAATTCATGTTATCCAAACTAGACCTGCAGAGAATACTTGAAGCAATACAAAAGACTGAAGAACGGAATGAGTATACTAAGAGGCTACAGAAAGAAAACAAAGAAAGGTATAACAACAGAAGCACAAAATAGGGCCATAAACACAAAGAAATTAGAATAACAGTATCCAATACATACCTTTCTAAAACAACACTAAATATCAATGGCCTCAAGCCTGCTATCAAAAAACAGTGGCTGGTGCAATGGATCAAGAAAGAAAAACCATCTTTTTGTTATCTTCAAGAAATTTGTCTCACCTTCAATGATAAACACTACCTTAGGGTGAAAAGATGGAGAAAAATATTCCAAGCTAATGACCCTAAGAAGCAAGCAGGTGTCACAATTTTAATATCTGATAAAATAGACTTTAAATCAAAACTCATCAGAAGAAACAAAGAGGGCTACTTCATTTTAATTAAGGGAACAACTGACCAGGAATATTACACCAAGCACAAAAAATACACTTTCTAATCAGCAGCTCATGCAAGTTATTCTAGAATTGACCAGATCTGGGTCACAAAACAAATCACAACAAATACAAAAAGACTGAAATAATTCCATGCCTTCTTTCAGACCACAGTGCAATAAAGCTTAAAATCAACAGGAAAAGAAACTCTAGTAACTACACGAACTCATGGAGATTAAACTACACACTCCTGAATGATGAATGGGTCAAAGAAGAAATTAAGGAAGAAATCAAAGTATTCCTACAATAAAATGAAAATGAGAACATAATGCAAAATAAACCTCTGGGATACCCTAAAAGCAGTCATAAGAAGGAAGTGTATAGCTCCTAGTACCTACATTAAAAAATAAGAAAGAAACATGTAAATGACTTGAAAGTACAACTCAAAATTCTGGAAAGGCAAGAACAAACCAACCCCCAATGTAGTAGACAAGAAGAAATAACAAAAATCAGAGCAGAAATTAATGAAATAGAAACAAAGAAAATAATACAAAACAATCAATGAATCTAAGAGCTGGTTTTTTTGAACGTTTAAACAAGATTGATAGATCCTTAGCCCAGTTAGCCAAAAGAAAGAAAGAGCAAATCCAAATCAACAAAATCAGATACAAAAGAGAAAACATCACAACGGACACCAAAAAAAAAAAAAAAAAAAAAAATCCAAAACACTGTAAGGGAATACTTTAAAAATCTATGCTTCATTTAATTTGAAAATCTAAAATAAACAGATGAATTTCTAAAATCATGGTCACCACCAAATTTAAACCAAGATGAGATCAACAGCTTAAACAGACCCATAAAAAATAAGGAAATTGAAACAGTAATACAAAACCTCTTGACTAAAAGAAGCCCAGATTCAGATGGACTGAATTCTACCAGACTTTCAGACAAAATCTACAACCAGTATTGTTTAAATTATTCAAAAAGATAGAAACAGAGGGAAAATTCCAAAACTCCTATAAAGCCAGTATCCCTCTAATACCAAATCCAGATAACGATATAACAAAAAAGAAAACTGTAAACCCATATCTTTAATGAACATGGATGAAAAGATACTTAACAAACTACCAGCCAACTGCATACAGACATACATCAAAAATATCATCCACCACCATCAAGTCACCTTTATTCCAGAGATGCAGGTGTGCTTCAATATATGTAAGTCAATAAGTACAATAAAACATATAACTGGACTTAAAGACAAAAACCTCATGGTTATTTCAATAGATGCAGAAAAGATCTTTGACAGAATGCATTCATGTTAAAAATCCTAGAAGGAATTGGTCTCAAGTGAACATACCTCAACATAATTAAAGCTATATACAACAAACCCATAGCTAACCTCATCCTAAATGGAGAAAAACTGAAAGCATTTCCATTAAAATCAGGAACCAGACAGAGCTGTCCACTTTCTCCACTCCTTTTGAATATAGTCCTTGAAACTCTTGCAAGACCAATAAAACAAGAGAAGGAAATTAAAGGAGTGCCAATTGGAAAAGAAAAGGTCAAATTATCTGTATTTGCAGATAATTGATATTATACATAAGAGATCCCAAAAATTCTATAGAAAACTGTTGGAAATGATTAATACCTTCAGTGAAGTGGCAGGTTACAAAATCAACTGACAAAAATCAGTACCCATTCTATATATCAATAACAAGCAATCAGATAAAGCACTCAAGGAAACTCTCCCATTCTCAATAGCTTCAAAAAATAAAATATTTAGAAATAAACCTAACAAAAGACATTAAAGATCTCTACAATGAAAATTCAAAACTCTATAGAGATAAAGACACTAGGAGATGGAAAGACCTATCATGCTCATGGATTGGTAGAATCAATATTGTGAAAATTATCATCTTACCAAAAGCAATTTATAGATTCAATGCATTCACAATCAAAATACAAATGACATTCTTCACAGATGTTCAAAAAATCATCCTAAAATTCATATGGAATCATAAAAGACCCTGGATAGCCAAAGAAATCTTGGGCAAAAAACAATGCTCAGGGGATCATCATACCAGATCTCAGATTATTACAGAGCTATAGTCATAAAAACAGCAGGGTTCTGGCACAAAAAATAGACACCTATATCAAAGGAACATAATGGAAGACCCAAACATTAGTGCATGTAATTTAAGTCACCTGATATTCGACAAAGGTGCTAAGAATACACAATGGAGGAAAGATAGCATCTTCAACAAATGATGCTGGCGAAAAAAGAATGTGCTTGGCTCTTATCTTTCACCCTGCACAAAAGTCAACTCCAAATGGATCATAGACCTCAATATAAAACCTGAAGTTTGGAAAATGCTGAAAGAAAACATGGACAGCACCCTCCAAGATAAAGGAAAAGATTTTCTAAATTATACAACACCTGGTCAGGCACTAATGTCAACAATCAGTTAAGTGTGACCTTCTTAAATTACAAAGTTTCTGTAGTGCAAAAGATAGAACCAAGGAAGGGAAGACGAAACACACCGAGTAGGAGAAAATCTTCACCAACTACACATCCAACATAGGATTAATATCCAGAATATATAAAGAATTCAAAAAAAGAAATAAATTACTGACCCTATGAAAAGATAGGTGATACCTAAACAGGGAGTTCTCAAGTGACAAACAAGGCTAAGAAGCACCTTAAAAAGTGCTTAACATCCATAGTAATTAGAGAAATGTAGATAAAAACCATTTTAAGATTCCATTTTACCCCAGCCAGACTGGCTAAGCTCAAGAGAATGAAAAACTCCAAATGCTGGAGAGGATATGGAGAAAGAGGAATACTCAATCACTGCTGGTGGAGCTAGAGAGGGTTATACTAAGTGATCCAAGATGGCTTCTGGGAGAGGCAGAGATAATCTCTTACATGCATGAGACTCCTGGTAGGTTAACAAGGCTCCAAAAGATGGACCCATGCTGAGGGACATTTGGAGACACAAATTAGACTCTATAGGACTTATTACTTATATAATAGAGTACAGGAAATTGGGCAGGAGCAATAAGGTGGGGTTAGGGAAGGGGATCTAAATACTGTCGAATTGTATTGTATGAATATTACAAAAGTTCAGTTTTAAAAGTCTAAAAAATTCTTTCCACACAAAATCTGTACATGTAATTTCTTTACAAATTTGCACCCCCCCCCCACACACAAAATATGCTGGGTGCCTCTCCAAAATACAGCAGTTTCCAGTTTCATTTCTATTGTGACATAATACACTGACATCAACTTAGGGAAAATATCGGCGTATATTTACCTTAGAATTCCATGTTTCAGTCCATCATTGAAAGGAAGTCAAGCCAGTAACTCGAGTAGCTAGTCACATCCCCAACCAAGAGCAGAGAGAAACAAATGCACTCAGGTGTACTTGCTTGCTCTCAGCTAGCTTTCTCTTCTCTTATATTGTTCAGAACTCCCTTCCCACAATATCATCCCCAGTGTGCCAGGACTTCCTACATCAGTCACCAATGAAGGCAATCTCTCATGGACATGCCTAAGGACAACCTGACGTAGATAATTTCCAATAAATGTTCATTCCAATCACTCTTTCTATACTATAATAGAACAAACTCTCCTAACCTTGAAGACAGATACACAGGAGAATCTGAACACACAGGCAGGCTTTGCCAGTTTCTTTCGATAAGCTGCCTTTGTTAAACCCACTATGCTCCACAGTACTTCTGCAAAACTGTCTGCACTTCCTCAAATTTAGTGTAAAATTCACACAGGGATCCTTGCGTCTTTAGATCTTCATTTCTGTTCTAGCCTTCTCTGTTGCTGTATTAAAACACTGACCAAATTAACTTAGGGAAGGAACGTGTTTAGTTGGCTTACAGGTTAACGTCTATCATTGAGGGAAGCCATGGCAGAAACTTAAGGCTGGATTTAAGGCAGGGACAAAAGGTCTGCTGGCTGCCTTGCTTGCTTGCTCTCTCTGGTTTGCTCAGCTACTTTCTTATACAGCCCAGGTCCTACCTGCCGACTGATGGCTACAACTGCCCACACTGGGGCCTCCTACATCAATTAGAAATTGATGAAGAAATTTGGATTGGCAATTTAGTTCATTGGTATAGCACTTGTCTAACAAGAACAACACCCTAGTTTAAGTCCTCAGTTCCAGAGAAAGAAAGTGTTCCACAGACATGGTCACAGGCCAGTCTGATCTGATTAATGATTCAGGTGACCTTCCCTTTCCCAGGTGACTCTAAACTTCTGTCAAGATGACATTGAAGCTACCTATGATAATTTATGAAAGCTGTCAGTTCAAATAAAATTCATATTCAATAAATTTCTATACTTTTTATTTGTTAATCTGTTTTATGTTACAGAAATCTCGATCTCAACCCTTGGATTGGTTTAGGAAAAGATATTACTTTTCTCCACTATAAACATAAATGTATTTCAATGAATGAATTGGTCAACAACTTTGGCATTTATTTACTAGCCAACAATCTAACGAAACTGTCTGTACATCCAATTTCTTCGATAATCGCAAGAGCATTATGTGGAGCAAACAAAATATCCATATCAAAAAACTGCATGATCTAACTTACACATTATTATCAAATAACTAGGTTATAGATATAAGGAAGCTATTAGTTATCAACAAGAATTAAGAAAGAAGTGGAAGGAATTCTAAAAAAGAGCATGAGGTATTCCATTTGCATATCAATATTTTCCTTAATTAGTTCAAGCAGCAGTAAAGGCACATTGATTAGATTTTTCAAATACCAGTATTCATTATTTCCTCTGCGTTGGTGAGATGTTTTTTAATTCCCTCAGACACATTTTACTATATTGAATTGTTCTCTTCCTGGTTTGTTTTTATGTATACTTTATAGAGTTTTTGTGCATTTCATATAATAGATCTTACTCAAATTTAGAACCCCCTCCCCTATCCATGTGTCCCCATATTCCCCTTACACACCAGATTTCATGCATTCTTTCATGAATGTTAAGGCCTAGCTCATCAAGCATGTGTGCCTAGATGTCCCTCAGTGCATGTTAATCCACTGGAGTCTAGTCAGTCTATCTAGGGTAACTCCCTTAAAGAAGATCAACTCACCCTCACCCAGTAGTAATTAACTGCCAGTGGTTCATCTGTTAGGGGGTTGGGTCCTGATGCCTATTTCCATTGTTCTATGCTGGGTTTTTATCTGATTGAGCCACCATAGGTCTGTTTCCTTATGTTCATGCACCAACCCTGACTCTTACAATTTATCTGCCCCCTTGCCAGGGGCTGGGGTGGTGACAGGACATGTATACCTTTAATCCTAGCACTTGGGAGAAAGAGGCAGGCAAGTCTCTGTGAGTTTGAGGCCAGGCTGGTCTACCTAGTGAGTTCTAGGACAGCTGGGGCTACAAGGAGACCGTGTCTCAAAAAAGTAAAAAAAGACAAAAAAAAAAAGAAAGAAAAGAAAAAAACTATATTTCTGCCCCCTCTTCCTCAAAGGTCCATGAGCCATGAATGGTGAGATTTAATATAGGAGTCCCATCCAGGGACACACACTCTGCAGTCTCTTGTTCTCTATACCTTGGCCAGTTGTGGCTTTCTGTGTGCATCGCACTCTGTTGTATATTTTATCTAAGTTTTACTTTATTGTCTACTTTGAGTATAACATTCTTTGAATTTTCCTCTGTGGAATTTGTCAATGTGGAGATATCTTTATTGCCATTTTCAATGTGTTTGTAATTATATGTTTATGTTTCTTATTGGCTGAAAAGCAGTAAACTAATGTTTTCTATTGATCCTATGAATTGGATCCATTCCCTATTAATGGAGTTTAGATGCGTGTGTATATATGTATACTTATATGTGTATTTTGCTAGATAAAAGGAGTAAAATAATTTTAAATCTTCAGAAATATTTATTCAACCAGAAATATTAAAGATGGTATTCATTAATAAAGAATATTGTACTGAATATAGTACACTGATTACTATAAATATATTTCAGAGATATGTATATTTACTATAATATACATTTTAGACTATAATTCTATTTTACTACTGAATGCATTAAAAAATGTAATTTGATTGTGTTGATAATTGATATTGGTTCCAGTTTGCTGCTATTATGAATAAATATGCTCATGATAAATTAATATATGCCATTAGGTATATATTTTTATGCTGATAATATACTGAGGGATGGAATATTTGGGTCATAGGGTATTTACTTGTACATCTTTAACAGCTATTGACAAAGATATTTTTGAAATGCTTATAATAGAACCTGTTTTCACAAACACCGAGCTAACATTCTGGTTGCTATATCCTGCTATATATTTTTGTACTACTTGATACATCCATTTTCACAACATCATGAGTAGACAAAATATTATCATTTCCTGTGAAATGTCTCTTGTCTGTTTTTTCCATACTAAAGAATTTTTAAATTTTGGTTTGTAGTAAATCATTATGTATATACTAATAAGGTAAAACTTTAATAAGGATATTTTGTTAAATATCTTTATTCTAAATATGTTTTTCAAGTTTTGAGATATAGAACTTCTTATATAATTAAACTCAATTTAGTAGGAAAATATTTTTAGTTGATTTCATTGCCCTGAATAAAGATTGGCAGTTTTTCTACCAACATAAAAAATGCTCCTACATGCTCTAGAAACTTCATTAATTATGTTTATATTTATACATAATATTTCCTCTATTACAAACTCTATAAATTATCTGCATTCAAATTGCTTTATGAACTCTGAGTTAAATTTTCCCCTTCAGTAGCTGATGATACATGAAACAGCCCCTTCCACTGCTCTTGCAGGTGTGCTGAGACACCTGGCCTTAGACATAAATAAGCCAATGCAATTTAAATAGAACCCCCTGGGAATATCATTCATACAAAATGTTCCTGGGCATCTAATTGAGTCTATTATACTTGTAATATTTTTACATATAGATACCATAGTCATTTGAATAAACATTTATGTGCATTAATATTCTAATAAATAATATGACAGGGATACCATTTAATCTATAATATACATATACTGACATAATAAAACAAAATGGAAAGTATGATTTTTATGTTATACTTATGAATATAATGAAAGAATCATTTAGAAATTCTAACATTTTTAAGGCCTACTCAATGGGAGGAAACTCATGTGTGTTATTGTAAACTTAGCCAAATATACAAAGCTGGAGAGGTGATAGATCTTATAGAAAACTCCAAAGTTGTCACACCCACATGCTTACACAAACATAATTTCTTACTATGTGCAAAATATGGATCCTTAAATATGCAGACAATTATTCCAGTCAGCACCCACCAAAAAAGCTTCTTATTCAAAAAGAGAGAGAAAATTACAGAGTTCCGCAACTGGTCACACACAGAGATTGTCTGTGAATTGCCCAAGCATAAGTGGTAGAACTAGGATGCAACCTCTATACCTAAGACTCATGGACATAGAACAAGGGATGAAAAGACCACTAACGCACCTTTCCATTCTCATCAATGAAGCTCCCTCATAAATGCATGAGGAAAGCAAAAGGTCACAAATGGCCAAAACAGAGAGAGTAAGAGTTTTCAGATTGTGGGTCCTTGGACAGGACTCCTGTATTAAAATCTATCCACCCAGGGCTCAGGGACCACTGCAGAAGAGAGGCCAGAAAGACTGTAAGAGCCAGGGAGGCAGTGCATGACCATAAAAAATAGGCCTACAGGCTCCTGGGACTCTTCTCATACAAACCTACAGCAATGGTGACAGCATGCACAAGACCCATGCAAACTTAAGCAGACAAAAACCCAGAACAGGGAGCTGGAGAGATGGCTCCGCAGTTAAGAGCACTAGGTGCTTTTGCAGAGACCCATGTTCAATTCCCAGCACCCACATGGCAGCTATGAACAGTCTTTAACTCCAGTTCCAGGGGAATCCGAAGCCCTCTTCTGACCTCCGTGGCAATGCATGATATAGGTGCACTCACACAAGTGCAGATGATACACTCCTACACATAAAATAAAAATAATAAATAAAATATTTTTAAAAATCCCATCACAGAACTGTGGAAATGAACAGCAGGCCCCAATATTAGTCAAAGAATTGTTGGTAGCTGATTACTGCTGGATGAGGAAGAGATGATCTTCTTAAAGGGAGGGACTACAGATAGGCTGATTAGATTCCAGGTGATGAATTGCACTGAGGGACATCTGGGGACCCTAACTTTACAAAGATAGGCCTTAATACTATTGGGAGAATATATGAACTCCAGTAAGGGGGCTATGGGAGAGTGCCAAAGGGGAAGGTAGTATAAAAATGATTTTCTGTATGAAATACACAAAAGTCAATGAAAAAATGTTTTAAAAATAAAATTATAGCATTTCATACCCACATATTTAATCGCATATATCTTAAATAGTTTTCACATGGCATTTAGATTATGTATACATGTATTAAAGCATAACTTATGGATTATATATATTTAGATATTGATGTCTGTGAACAATCTTTATACAATCGAAATAAAAATCTTCATGTATACTGAAAAAAATTTAAAAAATAATATATATTTCATTTCCTTTTCTTCTCAGAATGAAGGAAAACAACCCAATTCTGTGTACAATGATGAAAGAGACTAATGAATTAACATGTTTATTGTACTAAGGTCAATGTCTGAGATATTACTGTAGAGTGAAGACAAAGTGTTCCTGCTAGTCTATAACAGTAACAACTTCATTTTCCTGAATTATTAGCCTCAGAATTATTTATGAATTTTTCTTGCTATAACCCTTTCTCTGAAAGCTCCTTGGTTTAAGTGAATAATTTATTATATTTTTATAATGTCATCTTTGAAGGAAGGCAGCAACAATGATATGATTTAGAGGGTGATACACTCTTGTATCTAAATACTGATTGATATCTCACTGATTGGCATCTATTATTTAAAATCTACCCTATTGGAGTTGGAGTTTGAAGAAATTTAAATAATCCTAATAACAAATTAGAGAAAAACTGACACTTCCACAGCTCCAAAGAGTCCTCTGTCTTTAGGAAAATCTAAGAATGAGAGAAAAGGTAAGTGAAAGCAAGCTAGGGGACAGAGATAAAATGCACTCCAAGGGTCAGGAGAGGCTGCCAGAGTGCCAGGGTCCACCTTAGCATATGTCCAGATAGTCTCATGTACATAGTCAGAGTTAGGGGTACAAAAAATTCTTCCCACTTACACCTCGACACTGATGAATCATTTCCTCATTTAGAAATAGTCTTTAAAGATTTAATTTTTTTGATTTTATTTTGAAGCATTCAATCCTGAAAAAAAGGGTTGATATATTCAAAGATAGTTCATGACACTAAATTTATAGTAAAGCTTAAGATATCATGATCAAGGGCAAGAATTTCTGGAATTAAGCAGATATCAATTTCATTTCCAGCTCTAGCAAATTCAGTGTTGACATCATATTGCCTTTCAGATACCTGAGTTCCAAATGAACAGAATAAATGTAATAATAACTTGTAGAATTGTTTTGTAAATAATGTTTTTTTTCTCCTTGGTTGTGGTGGTTTCTTTGTTTTGAAACATCACTCTGCAGTCAGGCAACCCTCACCCTCCTGAATGCTCAGTTTTCAGGACTGAGCCACCATTCCAGGATGCAAACAATTTTTATAATATACAACATTCTGAGATGAGGAAAATATTCAATAATATTGAATATGCCATCTGCCATGAAATAGTTATAATAATCTCTCCTTTTAAGCTTATGATAAAGATTTGGTTAAACTACAAATGTTATTTGATAAACAGTAAGATACATGCAAACAAAAGAGGTGCATATGTGAGCATGTTAAGATGATACTGCCACTCTTTTTTTAACTTTATGGAACTGCCCAATTAAAATTTTTTTGTTAGATAAATATTATTTGTATAACATATTTCTACAACCAAGAATAAAATAAAGGACTGTAGTTAAAGCACTTCTCTGAGCACATAAACCTTTTCTAGGCTTATGAGAGACTGCTAATGGAAAGAAGTCATAAGCTATTTTCTCTGGCTCTATTCTATTTTGTTCTCTTTGTTTAAAAGTTTGCCTTTACAGTTTGAACTTATGAGTGAATCAGTTAGCAAAGTATTTTGAACTTGCCTTCATACATTCAATAGATGTACCTCTATTTTGTGTTACAATTTTATATTTAATATAATTTGAAATTATCCACAAAATTGGTTTTCCTTATCTTCATATCATATACTTAGACATAGAATTTTTTAACAATTTTATCTATTTACTTTATGTGTGTAAGGTAGAGAACTCATGTGAGATGGTGGACATTTATATGTCAGAGAATAACTTGGTGAGTAGGTTCTCTCCTTCTATCATGTGGGTTCAGGATATCAATCTCAGGTTGTCAGCCCAGGCATCAAACCCCTTTACATGCTGAGCCATCTTTCAGGGATAATATACTACTTATATTGAAATAATAAGTCAAAAACTTTCAAATAAATGTTTTCAATTTTCCAGTCATTTGACAAAGATAGTTATGAATGTGGACTAACAAAAATAATAAACAAAACATTTTGTGATTTTAAGTATTTTTCATATCTCATTAATACAGCCCGAGAATAAATTTTTTAAATTATATTGCTGTAATTCAATGACTAAAGCAGACAGGTTGCTCCAAATTTTGTAAGGCATGTCTTCCTCTTTTTGAAATTGTTACTTGATGATATGATATTTTATATAAGAGATTCCAAGAATTCCACCAGAAAACTCCAAGAAATGACCAACACTTTCAGCAAAATGGTAGTTTATAAAATCAATCTACAAAATTCAATAACCTTTCTATAAACCGATAACAAGCAATTGGAGAAACAGTACATGGAAACACTCCCATTCACAATATCCCTTTAAAAATATCTATGAATATATGTGACCAAAGACGTTAAAGATCTCTACAATGAAATTTTTAAATCTTTGAAGAAAGAGATTGAGGAAGACGCCAGGAGATGAAAGAATTTCCCATGCTCATTGATTGGTAGAAATAACATTGTGAAAGTGACCATCCTAACAAAAGCAATATATAGATTCAATGGAATCCCAGTCAAATTCCTCATAACATTCTTCACAGAATTTGAAAAAAAAAACTATAATTCATATGGAGTCACAAAAGACACCATATAGCCAAAGCAATCCTGAGCACAAAGAGCAATGTTGGGAATACTATAATATCAGATCTCAAAGTACATTATAGAGCTATAGTCTTAAAACCAGAATGATGCAGGCACAAAAACAGACACACAGATCAATGGAACATAGTTGGAGGCCCAAACATGAATACATAAAATTTAAGCTCCTGATATTTGACAAAGCTGCCAGGAACACACCCTGGAGGAAAGATAGCATCCTTAACATATGGTGCTGGCAGAGCTGGATCTCCACCTGTAGAAGAATGAAATTAGAACTTTATCTTTCACCTTGCACAAAAGTCAACTCCAAATGGATCAAAGACCTCAATGTAAAACCTGAAACTCTGAAACTGATAGGAAAAAAAGAAAAAAACAAAAAACAACATACAAGATATAGGAGTAAGAAAGGACTTTCTAAATCAAACATCAATTGTTTAGGAATTTAGGTCAACCATCAACATGTAGGACCTTAAACTAAAAAGCTTCTGTACAGTAAATGAAACAACTAAGGAAGTGAAGAGAAAACCAACACAGTGGGAGAGAATCTTCACCTCTGACACATCTGACAGAGGTCTAACATTCAGAAAATATAAAGAACTCAAAAAACAAAGAAACAAACAAAAAAAGACCCAATGAAAAGATGGGCTATAGATCTGAATAGAGACTTTTCAAAAGGAGAAATAAAGATGGCTAAGAAACACCTTAGAAAGTGCTCAACATCCTTAGTAATTAAAGAAATGCAAATTAAAACCACTCTAAGATTTTTACCTTACCCCAATTAGAAGGGTTAAGATCAAGAGAATAAATTATTCTAAATGTTAAAGAGGATGTGGGGAAAGGGGAATACAGATTCACTGCTGGTAGGATTGCAAACTCATACAACCATGATGGAAAGCAGTGGGGAGACCTCTAAAAAACTAAAATTGAATCTACCATTTGATTCAGTTGGACCACTGCTTAACTTATACCCAAAGGATTCATCCTAATGCAGAGATACTTAAATATCCATGTTTTTGGCTGCTCTTTTCACAATAGCTAAGAAATGGAAGCAACATAAGTGCTCCTCAACTGATGAAAATGTGGTACATTTATACAATTGAGTTCTACTCAGCAATAAAGAAAGATGAAATTATGAAATTTGCAAGTAAATGAATGGAACTGGAAACAGTTATACTAGTGAAGTAACACAGCCTCATAAAAACAAATGATGTATGTTCTTCCTCATTTGTAGATCCTAGCACCAAATCCTGTGTGAAAAAAATTTATATCTATCTATCTATCTATCTATCTATCTATCTATCTATCTATCTATCTATCTATATATGTATGTATATGTATATCTGCAGTAACCAAAAAACTGAAGAGGCATCTGGGAGGGAAGAAGAGTAGGAAACAGGTGTTACTAAGGGGAGAATGGGTAAAATGGGGGTATTTAAATGAGACAGGGATAGGGAGGTTTATACAAGGGGCTATGGAGGTAAAGTGGAAGAAGGAAATCAAAAGAGGGGGGACCATAAGAGGCAGGTATTATCTAGGGTGAAATGAAAAAAATGGGGATATTTTAACTGGTGAGGGAGGGCTAGATGGAAAGAGAGAGAGAGAGGGAGGGAGAGAGAGAGAAAGAGAGAGAGAGAGAAGGCTTAGCTGGTATGAAAAACAAGAAGGAAACATACTGGTTTTGAAGACAGGGCATACTTCAGACACAGGATTTGGAGCAATGGCACTGTATCTGACCAGGAAGCCACCTCCCTGAAGACTATTTCTCATAATTTTGGAGAGAACTATGCAAGCCACTAAGGAAGAACATCAATTGATGGTCCAATCCCACCTTTAAGGCCCAATAATCACAACAATCACTGGCACAGCAAGCTATATCGGGACAGTAGTGGCACTTTTATCTTGGGAGTAATCAACAGGTGCCTAATTAGATTTAAAGCCCACTCAACGGGAGTCACCTCAGTGTGGTACTGTACACATAGCCAAATACACATGGCTGGAGAGGTCATAGACATTAGAAAAAATCCCAAGAATGTCACATCCCTAGACAAATGTAATTTCTTACTATGTGCAAAATATGGGTCCTTATATTTACAGACAAGTATGCCAGTCACCATTCATTAAAGAAGCTTCTCTTGCAACAAATGGAGACTGTTACAGAGTTCCACAACTGGACACACACAGAGATTGTCTGTGAAATGCCCAAACCTAGGTGACACATCTGCAATGGAACTTCTACATCTAGGCTTATAGAACATAGTACAAAAGGGGTAGAGAAAATAGTAATATATCTCTCAACTCACATCAACAAAGCTTCCTCATGCAACACAGGTTCATCAACACTAAAGGACATAGACAACCAAAGCATAGGTAACAAGAGTCTGCAGAGTATGGGGTCCTTGGAGAGGTATCCTCTATTAAACTTCACCCACCCAAGAGCAGAGGGAACATTGAAGAACAGGGGATGGAAAGATTGTAAAAGTCAAGGAATTGGTGCATGACCATATGGAAATAGTCTTACAGGCTGGTGGGACCTTACTCATATGAACCATGCACAAAACCCACGCAAACCCAAGCAGACTACAACCCAGCACAGAACTGTGGAAGTGAGCAGCAGAACCCAATCTTAGCCGAAGAATTAGTGGCAGCCGATTATTGCTGAGTGAAGAGCAGTTGTTCTTAAAAAGAGGGACTCTAGATAGGTTGACTAGATCTCAGTTGATAAACTTGCACTGAGGGGTGACTGGGGACATTAACTTAACTCTAAAGACTTTAATAACAATGACAGAATGCTTGAAATCCGGTGGGGTGCAGTATGGGAGGGTCAATGGGTAGGGGGTATAAAGATGATTAAATATTGTATATGAAATACATATAAATTCAATAAAAATATTTTCAAATTGTTATTGTCTGCATTAAAATCAAATAACAGCCAATGGGAGGGGTGTATGTAAAGGGAGGTAGAATACAGTGATGTAAAGGGGAAAGGAATAATAAAGTAGGAAGTGTTAATCGAGGTGTGGAATAGGAAGGCAGGGCAGAGGAGGAAATATGGGGAGGGATAACTAATGCTAAAATCATTTGGAAAGATTCATATGGAAACCTACCACTATAGAAGTTTCTTAAGATATATGCATATACATTGTAAAATATTTGAAAGAGATTATAAGAAAGGGATAATTACCCTACTAGGTACCATAGGCCAACAAAGTGAAAGCCCAGTGCGACCTATGGACTGCCCCTTGTGAAGTGCTAACCACTGCTGATGCCCTTTATCACCAGCAAGAACTTCACAATAAGCCCCTAATGCTTAAGCTCTAGATAATTGAACTGCAGAAAAATAAAAGGAGAAATCAAGATGACACAGATTTCAAAGCTTCATCTCTACTGCTTAGCTTTCATAGTGCTGGAAGCATGTTATAAGAAAAAAAATCAATCATTAAACTTACCCAGCTGTGAGTGCTTCAACAACTAGCCTAGCAAGATATGATCTCCATTGCAACAGTGGCACAAATAATATGGGAGTTACCAATCACTTTCTAACTGGATTTAAGCTTCAATTCATAAAATGGCATGGATATCAGGCCTAGAAACATGTGACAACACAGGCCATAGGGCATAGTGGAGCACCTAATACTATTATTCTGCTAAATAGACATAGTATTTAAGCAATTCCTAATGATTTATTCATATAACCAAGAATTAATGCATCTCTCAACTCTCATGAGAGATGCTTCCTTATGCAGTAAATGACAATTAACATAGAAACCCCAAACTGGCCAATATGCACAGTGTAAGAGATAGCCAAGTGTTTATCCTTGAATTAGTTCCCTTTATCAAAATTCTGCCTCCTAAGGCTCAGGGATTATTAAAGAAGAGGGGGTAGAAAGATTGTAGAGGTGGCGGATGATTGTGAAGAAGCAGAGTTTTCCAGAAAATTGGGCAGTTACATTTATGAACTCACAGCAATGGTGACAGCAAGCCAGACAAAATTCTAGCATAGGTATGGAGAAGTGGGTAAGAAATCCCAACCATATCTGCTGAGGAATTATTGGAAATGGATGGCTACTGGGAAGGGATAGTTAGTCTCTTTGATGGCTATGGCTCATGGTAGGTTAACCAAGCTCCACTGGATGGATCCAAACCAATGGATATTGGAGGCACAAATTTGATTCTTTAGGCATATATATATTTTTATTTTTCAGTACATTAAATTGGGAAGGGTAGTAAGGGGGTGCAGAAAGGGGTGGGTACCTAAATACAATCAAAATATAATGTATGAAATTTGCAAAAAAGCAATAATAGTGAAAATTAAAAATTGTTATTCTTTGCATTACAGTAAAAATACACAATTTGAAACACCTGAGCTCTGATATAATCACACTGTATTTAAAAATATTTAATCCAGCCTGGCAAGAGGGCCCAGCGGGTAAAAGTACTTTCTTTACAAATTTGTCTATCTAAATTTAATCCCTGGAACTCATGGGAGAAGGGGAAAACTGACTCTGAACTGTCTTTCTGACCTCCACATATGCACCATGGTGCGTGTGCGTGCGCACACACACACACACACACACACATACACACACACACACACACACACACACACACATTGTTGCACAGGACTGTCCTCTGACCAGCAAGCTATGAACAGACACCTTCTTCCCAAGGTTGGTTGTACCTGCTTGCCTAGGATCATCATAAATTTGCTGACTGTAGATGATCTGCAAGAAAGGAGGAGCAGGGAGAGTCAGCCACACCTCCCAACCAACTAGTCAGCTCTAGTTGTATGAGGGGGAGGGACTGAGGGTAAATAAGTGGAGAAATCCATAGGGAGTCTCACTTGTCATTTTTTACAGCTTTTGGGAAGTCACAATCCATGCCTAAATGGAGATTTCCCACTGTGGTCTTGGTGGAGAGTGCCCACATTTCTATAAATAAACCCTCACCCACAGCTCTATAAGTAAGCCCAATAAAGTCACTGGTTTCCCAGACTGCAGTTTGTTGAAATTGTACCTTGGTTTATCAGGGACAAGGAAATAGGGGGCAGGACATCATTTGCACTCCCAGAAGGAGCTTTAGCAGCACATGTGAACACAAATGATAAATAAAAAATAACATTAATCAAAGTTCAAAACTAAGAAAAGTAAATTAAAGCCAAATTTATGGTCTCCTTTTTAATAATAAATATGTAAAATAGTTTTTCTCTTTTCTTATTTGTTTAATTAAAGAATTTTAAGTAGCTTTAGAGAATATGATTTTATGGTTATAATTATAATAAGTTCATACTCTTGTATATGTCAGGAAAATGTTAATGAAATCCATTTGCCTTCAGTTGCTTTATTGAACCAACTAACTAATGAATGAAAAGAAAGACAAATTCAGAAATTCTAATTTATTTACTTATGCTATTTAAATATGTCTGTCATGTCTGAAAGAGTTGAGTGCTTTAACCAAACTAAGCTATTTTGTAGGTGAAACTGTAGCCTTACAATTTAAAACCTAATATTTAACTAAAGATTTCTAAAATGGCATAAAGAAATACATTTACAGTTCAATGACAGATTTGTGATAATTTGTCCATGTATTAAAGAATACAGTTGTTTTTAAATCAAACATGTACTGTCACATGTTGCCTGCTTTGACTTGTGACTAATGATTCACAGGTCAGTGCCTTTATTCTGATAATACAGGGCTTGGTCACAGTCACATTGTTAGGACTACTATCACCATCATTATTATTAAAATGTCTCTGTATAAGCATTGTCACAATATATAATTATAGGATTGCTTTTTCTAGAAAACACCTGTTGTTGATGTTTTTCATTTTACTCATCTCTCACCCTATAATGCTTTCAAGGCATTTGTTTTTAAAAAATACATGGACAGTTAGGTGTGTCAGTGCATGCCTTTAATCTCCACACTCCAGAGGCAAAGGCAGGTGGATCTCTAAGTTTAAGGCCAGCCTGGTCTTCATAGCAAGCTTCAGGAAAGCTGGAGCTACAGGAACCCTGTTTCAAAATCAAACAAAAAATATTATATAGATGTATTTTTTTGAATCAAGGTCTTTCTGTGGCATGTAGGCTGGCATTAACTGGTTGGGGAGCACCATGAAATGCACTCTCAAGAAAATTGACATTTAATCCTGTGAACTACAACTGGCCTAGCAAGATATACCCACCAGTGCAATAGTGGCATGAATTATGGGAGTAACCAACCACTCTCTGATTGGATGTAAGGACCACTTCATAAAAGGAACCTGACATTTATCACGTTTAGGAACCTGAGGCTAGACAGGTCACCGGTCACAGGGGAGAGCCTAATACTAGTTTTCTACTGAGTTTTTATATTTTACATTGGTATTTTTTTACTTTTTCCTATATGCCTACAATGTATTTGGATCATATTCTCCCTTTAACCCTCTCTTATACACACCAGATTCCCTCCCAGTCTTCTAAGATTGTTCCCTTTCCTTCATGTTTTTTCTCTAATTACCAAATGGCCCACTAGGGTGGCTTACATGAGCAAGCAGGAGCTGGGTACTGCAGCATGAGTACCTTCCTAGTGGCTACACAAATGAACAAAATGTCTCTACCTCCAGTTAACCATTAAATGCTTGAAAATCCTTTGGGAAGGGTGGGGCCTCATGAATCAGTCCCTCTTTCCTACATGACAAGATGAGGGGAGAATTTGTGCAGGTAATCACAGCTTTTGAGAGTTCAAGAACACAATGGCATGTGATGCTCAGAAGTTAGTGTTCAATAGCACTCTCCTCTTCCTCAGGATTTTACATTCTTTCTGTCCCTTCATCCCTTATGCTGGGATGTGATGTGTATATCACATTTATGGCCAAGCACTCAGAAGTTATTCTGTTACCAATGCCCACTGAAAAAAGAAGCTTCTCTGGTGAAAGTAAAAGCAGCACTAATCTATGAGTACAGCATAGTTACTCAGAAAATAATTTGGCAAACACATCATGTCCATTAAGCAGAATAGCAGTTACTGTTATTTTCTAAATTGATAAGTGACTTCAGAAATTTGGGTTTCACAATTAGAACTTATACTGGCTTTTATCTACATTAGTTATACAAAGGGCCTATTATGACATTTCCATAAATGAACATAATGTGCTTTTACCATATTCATCCCTTCTGTTGCACTATGCTACGTTTCTTTTTCTCTCCCCCTTTCTGCTTCTGCTGTTTCCACTTCTCTAGTAACCTCCATTTACTTTTGGGTCCTGTTTGTATTTGTTGTTTTCATTTTTGAGAATTTTATACATGAGTATTGTCTTTTCGTTGTTTCCATTTCTCCCAGTCTCCTACCAACTCCTCACATGCCCCCCCCACTCCTCTTCAATTTCTTATCCTCTCATTGGTTTATCATTGTTAAATATACATGCATTTGTAAATATGCATATAAACATAATATACCACCGAGTGCCTTAAGTGATGCTCATGTGTACCTATGTTTAGGGCTGTCCATTTTGGCCTCTTCGGGAGCTAGTGCCTGAAGAAAGCTGATTCTCCCTCCCTCAGAATCCATTGATTGCCTGTAGCTTTTCATCATGAGGCAGGACCCCATGACATTCCCTCATCTGCTTTGGTACGTTAACTTGTTTTATGATTATGCAGATTTCATTAGACTATCATACTATGGAGATTTCATGGGTGCAGCTTCCCTATTGTGTCTAGAATGGATTAATTAGCAACAGGTGACTTGTTCCTCTGGCTCTTGCATTCTTTCTGACTAGTTTCCTTGTGTAAGAAAGAACCTGTAACACTTGTCTTTGTGGAACTCACTCCTTGTCTTGCTTGGCTGATGACATTCAGATCTCTTCATTTTATCAAAAAAGACATAATTTCATCCTTCTTTATGGCTGTATAAAACAGAAATATGTATGTTGTTTGTGATATTTACATATATATCACATTTTCTTCATCCACTTATGCGTTGATATGCACCTAGGTTGATTCCATAGCCTAGTCTGAACAGTGCAAACATAGAATGGATATGTGAATAACTCTATAGCCCACTGATTTTGATTGTTTTAGTGTATACCCAATTATATGAATGGATCATGCAGAAGTTCTGTTTTTAATTTTTTGAGTAATCTCCATTTGATTTTCATAATAGCTAGACTAATTGACATTCCCATCTGCAGTGAATTAGGGTCTTATACTTCATACAGTCACCAGCATCTGTCACTTATTTTCTTAGTATTAGTTTTTCTGACTGAATGAGATGGAATTTCAATGAAAGTTTGATTTGCGTTTCCCTGGTGACTAAATATGCCTTACAATTCTTCATACATATATTAGCCATTTGTATGTTTTGGAAATTCTTTTCATTTGTATTGCACACTTATTGACTTATTTGCTCTTTTGTTGCTTAATTTTTATATGCAGGTATTAGTGCCTTCTGTGATAACAATTTGGAAAAGACTTTTCAAATTCTCTAGGCCCTTTTTTCACTCTGATTTTTAATATTTTGGTGTCCTGAAGTTTTACAAATTAATGCAGCCCCATTTATCAATTCTTACTATTATTCTATAATAATATAACTATTATAATATCTTGCTGTTATTACACCTGAGCTATTGGTGTCCAATAAGAAAGTTATTGCCACTGCCTAGATCTTGAAATGTTTCCTATAGTGTTTTCAAACTTTCAAGTCTCACCTTTAGGTCTTTTGTTTATTTTGAGTTTATTTTTTGTACAGTATGAAAGGTAACTGTCTCGTTTCAGCCTCCTACCTATGAATGCCCAATTTTCCAAGCATCATTTCTTAAAGGGGTCTTTTTCTTTTTAAATGTATATTTTATTGAACTATTTGGGCATTTTACACAATAAATATTTATGATATTTAGACCTCCCTCCCATATGCATTCCCCAGAGCCCCCAATAGGATTTCATGCATTTTATCACATATGTTAAGGTCTATTGTGTCAGAGCTTTGTACCCAGATATCCTTCAGTGCAAGTTCATCCACTAGAGTCTAGTCAGCCTATCTAGAGTCACTCCCTAAAGAAGACCAACTCTCCCTCACCCAACAGTAATCAGTTGCAATAGTTCCTTGGCGAAGGTTGGAGCCTGTTGCCCATTTTCCCTGTTCTATGCTAGAATTTTGTCTAATGTGTCTGCATGGGTCTTGTGCATGCTGTTACCATTGTTGCAATTTCATATGGGCAAATTCCCAGAGGCCTGGAGGACTGTGTCCTTAGGATCATTCACCAACCCTGGTTCTTACAATCTTTCTGTCATCTCTTCTGAAATGGTACCTGAGCCATGGTGGGTGAGGTTTAATATAGGAGTCTTGTCCAGGGGCACATACTCTTATTCTCTACATGCTGACCAGTTGTGGCCTTCTCTGTCCATCTCATTCTATTGCATGAGGTAGCTTCACTGGTGAGAGTTGAGGCATTATTATCATCTCTAACCCATTCTGCTGTATTCCATGAGCCTTAAATATTGAGGCCATTTCCTAAAGTGTACTTTGGTTTAATTTTACCTCAGCTTTATCTAATCTTGTCATTGTGTCTTTAGTAATATTTATTTTAATGCTTTTTCCATTACTCATTTGAAAGTATATCCTCTTAAGCCATTTTGTTTTCATCAGACTGATGACATTTCTCAATATTATAAGCAGTATCATAGACTACAAGGTACACAGCATCTTGGATATATGAAAATATAGCTTTCAGAATTATATAAGAATTATTAAAACTTTTGAATTGTTTAATGTATCTGATATCTGTATTGTCACATGATTAAGTTCTTTTGGAAGTTTGAATCTGTTTTGTGAGGTATATTGTAAAGTCTTCTTCAAATGCTATACTGAAGAAAAAGAAAGTACACTGAGTTTGCTCTGATTATTTTTGTATTTTACTAATCCAATTTGTCATAATATGTGAAACCACAAAAGCAGCACTTAACAAGATAGGGAGAGCATGTGCTTTGTCAAAAATCTGCTCCAGGCATGAACTCTACTACCTATAGCTTCTGAGGCATGATTAAGGGACACCTGCTCCCTTTCTATCTTGCTAGACAGCATCATTAGTTCCTGGCAGGCCAGAGTTTAAGAGAGTTCATATCATTAGGATTCTCCCAGGATAACCTTCCAGGCAGGACATGTAAATTAAGGAACAAGAGCCCATTGTTTCAGGTTTTGTTTGATTTTTGTGTGCTAGCAATAGCTCAGAGTTGGCATGTGGGTATGTTAGCTTTCACGTTCATTTATAAGATGTGTCATTATTATTATTATTATTATTATTATTATTATTATTATTATTATTATTTCGTGTGTGTCTATGTCTGAGTATGTGTATTTGAACACATATGCCCAATGAACCCAGAGGCATCAGATAACCCAGGAGCTGGAGTTACATAGCCACCTGACATAGGTGATGCGAACAAAATTTGGGTCTCTGCAAGAGCAGTACAATTTCTTAACTGTTTAACCATTCCTCAGGCTCCAAGAATTTTTTTTTTTTTGGATTGACTGATTATCTTGTTGGTGTATTTGTTTTGAGACAGGCTCATTATGTAGCCCAGACTTGTCTGGACCTCACTATGTAGATCAACATGGCTTTAAAATCACAGAAATTCACCTGCATATGCCTCTCAGGCTTCATTTTCCAATGGCATAATTCATATTTTACATTATCTAGTACAATGTGCGCATTTTATTCAGGATGCACTTCATGCCAAGTGATAACTAGCATTGAGTTCTGTGCCTGGGGAATCTCAGAGGTAGGCCTATCATTATGATCTTAAAAGCTCATCTTACTCCTAACAACAATTTGATTCATTTTAATTCCAACTTCTGCCAGTCAAACCTCTGCAGCTTTCTAGTGCTGTCTTTACCTTTTCTGGACTGAGATTTGATCAACCAATTGGACACAGTACTACAACCAATTGACACTTACAAGCGAATAAGAAAGTTGCTATAAAATATGTTTATCATTGGGGCTGTAGAGATGGCTCAGCAGTTAAGAGCAGTGACTGCTCTTGGAGAGGACCCAGGTTTGATTCCAAGCACCCACATGGCTGATAATAACCATCTGTAATTCCAGTTTCAGGGGGTCCAATGGCTTCTTCTTATATCTGCATGAATTGCACAACATGGGTGCACTTACACAATGCAGGCAATAGACTCATACACACAATTTTTTTTTAATGCTGTGATAAAGCAAAAGGAACATATTAATTGGAGGAAACAGTCAGGTTAATTTTCATTTAGAATAATTGATGCAACAAAGAACTGGGGACAAATGGTAAAGAAAATTTGGAATTCCACTAAAATAACAGATATATTAAAAATAAAACACAGATTTGTGAGTGTCTACATGGGAAAAATGCAGCACACACAAAACCTGATCCCTAACAGAATTAAGGACCCACAAAACAGCAATGAAACAAACAAATTTGGAAGGAGTGTTATGAATGTATTTTTATAGTCACAATGAAAACTGAATAAAGACTAAAGGTTGTAGCTGGCAACACTAACGGCTGCTGCACCTTAGGCACGCTTGTAGAATTAGAATCCATTACCAAGAGCCCTTCACTAACGGCTGTTGCACCTTAGGCAAATTTGTAGAATTAGAATCCAGGACCAAGAGCTCTTCACTTTGGTATGTGTTTTATTCTGAAATAGTTTTTATGACACATGTGTGTTTAAGCACTACACACAAGTTTTAAAAGGAGGAAAGAGGGAGATAAAGTGGAAGACAGAGGAGAATGAGGGGGAGAAAACAAAATTATCTTCCTTTTATTTTGATCTAGTAAGACAATGCTAATTAAAACAAGTAGTATTCCAGAAAAGAGAACTGATTTGTAGGATTTTATATTCTAAGTTATGTTTCAAGTCCAATACTGCTAAAACCAAATCTCTCTCTCCCTCTCTCTCCCTCTCTCTCTCTTTCTCTCTCTCTCCTCTATGTGTGCATTTTTCTCCTTTCTGTGTAAAACTGTGCATACTTGTTGCAAATCCATTTCAATAAAATTTAAGTAACCTTTCTTTCCGGGATAAAGGAATTTATCTAACAAGGTGGTTTCTAGAACAACTTGTGCAAGGTATGGTTCACTTTATGTAATAAGCATAAGAAATAGTCCATGAAGGGGGACATCATAGGGAATTTCCCTAATTGAATCAATGATATCAATAACCTCCTATTTTTTAAACTGTTTAACTCAAGCTGACCAGCATGGCAAGTATCTGTACATGGCTACAATAGTGGCATAAATGTTAAGTGGATATCCAACCAACTTCTGATTGGATTTAAAACCCCCTCCCCAGGAGAAAACACATGACTGGTACTGTAAGTCTCGTCAAGAACCAATGTTTGAGGAACTCATAGGCCCAGGGGTAAACCTATTATTTGACTAAATGGGCATAGTTTCAAAAATGCCCTCTAAATTCCTACCTCTATATTCACAAATTAGTGCAGCTCTCAGACTTTATCAGAGCAGTTTCTTTATCAGTTAATACAGAAACTCACAACCAGCCAAAGTAAAAAGATTAAGCAACCATAGAGTTCTCAACCACAAATGGGTAATGTATGTCACACTCTCTCCTCCCAAGGCTTAGAAACTATAACAGAAGAGGGAACTGAAAGATTGTAAAATCCAGAGGTCAAAAAAAGAAAAATATATCCTCAGGACATGACAGGAATCTTGCATTCATGAACTCACAGGAGGATTGTTTGCTACACAAGATCAATCCAGTCAACAATCCAGTTTGGAATATGGAGGGACTCATGAAGCCCCACCCCTAACTGAGGAGTTATGACAGTGCATAGTTTCTGGGGGAAGAAGAGTCCGTTTTACTTAGTGTGTGGCCCCTAGTAGGTTGAGCATGCTTCAGTGGTAGTCATATACCCATGAGTATATGAGCAACACAAATTGAACTCAGTGGGCTATTAAGAAGTTAGAAGGCCTGGAGATGTGGTGAATCTGGAAGGAGGTACAAGTAGGAGATTGGGATGAATATAATAAAAATACATTATATAAATATGTAAAATTCTCAAAAAATTAATAAAAATATGATAAATATAAAACAAATTTAAACTATGTCTATTGAGAGTTGTTCTTCTGATGTCAAATCTTCGTGCTTGAAACTCTATTAAAATAAAGTGGTTTCTTGTTCTTTTGTAAATTTTTTAATGAAGTTTTGTTTCTCACACACAACATCTAAATCATCTTTATGTCCCCTTCCCCACTGGCACCCTCTCAGAACCCCCCTATACACACACACATACACACACACACACGAACACACACACACACACACACACACACACACACACACACACACACACTGGATTTCATGCATTCTGACATTTATGCTAAGGCCTATCAAGTCAGGTTTGTGTTCACTGATGTCCCTCAGTACAAGTTCATCCACTAGGGTTTAGTTAGCCACTCCTTTAAAGATCAGCTCTTCCTCATCCAGCAGTAATCAGTTGCCTAGTAGTTCTTCAGCTAAAACTGGAACCTGCTGTCCATCTCCACAGTTCTCTGCTGGTGTTTTGTCTCCTTGAGTTTGCTTAGATCTTGTGACTGCTGTCACCATTGCTCTAAGTTCATACAAGCAAAGTCCCAGGAACCTATAAGATTCTATTTCCATATGGTCATACTCCTCCTCCCCTGGCTCTTACCATCTTTCCACCCCCTCTTCTGCAATGGTCCCTGAGCCCTGGGTGGCTGAAGTTTGATATAGCAGTTCTATCTGTGGGCCCACACTCTACAGACTCTTATTTTCTAACTTTGACCATGTGTGGTCCTTTGTGCTCATTGCCCTCTGTTTCAAGAGGGAGCTTTGTTGATGAGAGTTGAGAGATGCATTAGTGTTCTCTCCACCCCTTGTTTGAATAAATGAAGCTTTAACATCACTACCACATTCATGAGTGCAAATTTACACTCTACTTTTTTTTCGTTTACTTTTCTTCTTCTAAGAGAAGGCTCTTAAGTGTTTTGTTGCTGCCGGTCGAAAATGTAAATAATGTCGACATTGTTTTAAAAAAATGTTAAAAAATGTTAAAATATTACCTAAATTTGAGGTGTCTTGTTTATGTAGTCCAAAGAAACTTCTTCATTATCAACGTTCATTAGAGTTGGTATTGAAATTTACAAGGGGTTCTGCTCCTACCCCACTTTCACCTCCTGCTTGGCCTCTCTTCTTTGGGCATTATATGCTCACGCTCGCTCATTCACCTTAGGCATTTGGTATAAGAAGTTGGGCAAGTGATTAAAAACCCTTATCTAAGGTAGTTTAAACAAGATGGAAATTTATGACCATGAAACTTACAGCACACATAGTGATTGTCTCAAGCAAAGGCAGATAGAAATGTTAACATTTCTAGTTCTTATTTATTTGATTTTTGGCTTTTATTCATAATTTTAAGTACATTTCCTTTATTTGTCATATTTTTGTACTTGTACAACATCGTTATTATCTAATTTTAGTGTAGTTTCACTATCCCATAGGAAACTCCATACTCATTATCAATTCTCCCTTTCTTTCTCTTTCCCATTACCAGAGGAGCATTAATCTAATTTCTGTCTCTATGGATTGACCAATTCTTGACATTTCCTGTAAATGGCATTAAACAATATGGGATCTTTTGTGATTACATCATTGTGCATAGTATCTCATTTTCAAACTGCTGTATTCTGAACTGTAATTTGTAACAATAATTCTTTCTTTTGTAAACCTTAATAATTACCAGAGAATATTGCAGTATATGTAGATATACATTTTATCCTTTTATCAAATAAAGCACATTTAAGCTGTTTCTACTACTTAAGCAATGAGTGGATGTTCTTCTTCACTATCTTGATGGTGCACCAAAATGAAAACATTTTGTATTTGATCAAGTTCAATTTACTTTAATATAAAGAAAGTAAACATTCTTCTATTGCTTATAGTTTTTGCATCACATGTAAGAAACTATTGGTTATATTGTCTATTCCAGATTGACAAAGGTTTATTTCTTCGGTTTCTTATTAAACCATCACAGTTTCAACTGTCTCTTATAGACCTACAATCAGATTCTTTTCATTTCTATATGCTGTGTAAGGGTAGGGCCCAGTTTTGTTTTTCCTCATATGTCTATGCATCTGTCCAGACCTTGTAAATGAATAGGAATGTGTAGCAGTGGATAGCAGTTATTAAGTTATTAGTGGTGTGTAATAATGAATAGTAATAGTAATGAAATAGTAGACTGTTGTAATAAATAGGAATGAATAGTCTTTGCCTATCTTAACTTGTCTTAGTACTCTTGTAAAAATATATTAACTATAAAAGTAAGGTTCACTTTGGACTGTCAATTCTTACCTTCTTATAGTTTATTCTTTATTTTAGTTAATCCATATTCCTATAATTCTAAACATCAATTTTTATTCAATTCTTTCCAATGGGATGTTAAATTTTCAATGTGTGACTTTTTATTTGAATGCTTTGTTCCAAAATATTTATTGTTCAGTATATCATTTTACAAATTTTAATTTATATAAATGGTAATATGATACATGTCTTCTGTTGCTTACTTTTTCTGTGTTGACATGACCAATTCTTGTTTTTATATCTTACATACTGTTTCTAAACACAATAGATGAGTATGTGACATGCAGTCTCTATACCTTAAAAGCAATTTTGTAAAAAACAAAAAAAAAACAAAATAAAAAAACAGTTTTATGTGCTGGTGGATCTTTGCAATTGGAGCTTCTAGATGTTGTATATAGACAGCCTTAATTTGATTCATGAGGTATGCAATTTTATGTAGTTCTAAAGAATGCACAAATAGAACACACCAAATAAAAACAAAACTGGTTCACATTTTCCTCCACTTCCACCAAGATTCTGTTGTTCAACCTTTTACTTATTATCACTTAAATAAGAAAAATAGAAATCATAAAGTTTCTTCAAATTTTTGCATTTAGTGAATATTTATTGAACTTTTCATTGTATAGCTTGAGCTTTTAAGTTTCCTCTTACCTAATTTATTCTGCTCTTATTTTTAATTTTCATCTATTGAGATTGTTTTGTTTTGGATTTCATATATTTCAGATAATAAATATTTGTCAATTTCAGTTATTGCTAGTATCTTTCCCTCTTTTATCAGTACTAGTAATTGGTTCAGAACATATTTCATTAACAGAATCTGAATTTGAAGTGGTAATGTTCATTTATTTCATTGTATCTGAAAGTGCTTTTTTTCTTGCTTTGCTGGGTTAAAAGAAATATTACTTTTGCCTCTGTCATGAGGATGTCCACCTTTGCCTTCCCTTTCTTTTGGAAACAGAGTTGTTTATTTTTTCCCTTGCCCCAACTTTAGCTGAGGAACTATTAGCAGCTGAATACTGCTGGGTGAGGGAAAGTTAATCTTCTTTAAGGGAATGACTCTAGATAGGCTGACTAGACTCTAGTGAATGAACTTGCACTGAGGGACATCTGGCTACACAAACATGGCTCCATAGGCCTTAACCTATATGACAGAAGGCATGAAATTCAGTGGGAGTGATTTGTGGAGAGAATGGATGGGGATATAAAGATGATTAATATGTTTTATATGAAATGAACAAAAGTTCAATAAAGATATACAAAAAGACCAAACAATTAATTTTGAAAAAAGAAATCTATCTCAGTTTAAAATTTTATCTACAAATCTAATAATACCCTCCTGATACAGTTTCCCAAGGTTTTCTACAGAAGATTTTCCACTTTATTTCAGATTTGTGATATAAAATATATAATTTATGATATATAATGTAGAGTTTAACAAGTTCTTAAGCACATGTATTTTTTCCTTTAATTAAATCTTATTGCATTGTATTTTTTAAATATAATTTTTATTCAATTTTTGTGATTTTCAAACAATATATTTTGATGGTATTTAAATCCACTCTGCTCCCCCACTGCCCCTGCCCAATTTAATGAATTCCCATATATATATCCTTAAAGTCTGATTTGTGTCCCAAATGTCCTTCAGTATGAATCCGTCCACTGGACCCACCAAGAGTCTCATCCCTGTAAGACATTCACTTACCCCATCCCAGAAACCTTCAGTTGCCAAAAGTTCTTTATGTAGGGTTGGGATTTCTTACCTACTTTCTGATATCTATGCTGGATTTTTGACTGATATGAGATTGTATAAAGCATATGCATGCTGTCACCATTTCTTTGGGTTCATTTGAGTAACTGACCAACCATCTGAAAGATTGTTTGCTTGTGGTCATTCACCCCCTCTGACTCTCACAATCTTTCTGCCTCCCTCTTCCACAATGACCCCTGAACCTTGGGAGACAGAGATTTGAAATAGTTGTCCTAATCATGGATAAGCACTTTGCAGCTTCTTGTTCTCTACACACTGACTATTTGTGAGTTCCTGTGTTAATCACCATCTATTGCATAAAGAAACTTGTCTGGTGAAAGCTGAGAGCTATCTTAGCTAATATGTAGAGGTTGCATTGAAGATATGTCACTTAAGGTTAAGTGTCTCACAAACATATATTCTGTGCGTTTTACCAGTTCTAGAACTATGTAACAGTCTCCATTTGATGCAAAAAGAAACTTCTTTGATGTGGGATGGTGAATTGTACACTTGTCTGTAAATTGAGGATATGTATTTTGAATAAAGTAAGAAATTACACTGGTCTAGGGATGTGGTAAATGTAGGCTTAGGATCTATGACCTGTCCAGACATGTGTGTTTGGCATGTTTATAGTACCACACATGAGTTCCCTCCCATTGAACAGGACTTAATTCCAATTAGACAGCTGTTGATTATCCCAAGATAAAAATGGCATCTACTTCACCAACAGTGATAGTTTGCTGGGTCAGTGATTATTGTTTATTAGGCTAGTAAGACCATTAACTGGTTTTCTCCCTTGGCAGCTTGTAGAGTATCCTCAGATACAATGAGAGCTAGTCTTCAGGGAGGAGCTTCAAATTCAGTTCCAGCTCTACTGCTCCAAGTCTGTGGTTGGAAGCTATGTCCTAACTTCAGCAACCTTCAAGTTCTGGGAGGCAATAAAGGGATGTGGCAATAGCCTGTGTTGTTTGGGGAGTCTCTTGTACTACCCTGGCCAATGACTGAAAGGGAGGGTTCTCCTGTCTAGCAGAGTGTTTTTTGTTATATAGCCTTTAGCTATACAAATTCCCTTGTATATTTATTGTATGTGTAATATTTAGCAGGAATTTGAACTAATACATTTTCCTCTGTATTTTCATACTATCTGAACATTATCTATGTTAGGTTGCATTCTTTTAAAAATTATGCAGATGTACTATATATCTTCAAGTCTCTCATTTTAACACAAGTAGATTTTCATCTTTCCACATAATCATCATTTTATCAGTTTTATCAGTTTTAATTATATATATTTATGGGACTACAGTAGTATCATTCAATGAATGTGAAATGTAATTTGTAAAGATGCAATAAGAGAAATTCACATTTCCATCTGCTTTAGATATTTATCATTCCTTTGTGTTGGGAATCTTTCAATTTCTCTACTCTAGCTTCCTTTTTTAAAAAATAAAATATATAATGTTAAACTATTTTTTAAAATTCTTTGAATTTTCTCTGTATCTAATGTAATGTTTCCCTTTTAACCTCTTAATTTATTTAATTTGGGTCCTCCCTCACTTTTGTTTGCTTAACTTGGTTATAGGTTTGTCTCCCTTGTTAATCTTTTCAAGAGCTAACACTTCATTTCACTGATTCTTTATATTTTTGTTGTTTATATTTCATTGATTCTATTCTAATTTTAATTATCTCTTCCATCTCATCTTTTTAGGATATTGTTTGCTCTTGTTTCTCTAAGGCTCATACATCATTAAGTATTAGTGTGAGATCTCTCTAGCTTTTTGATGTAGGTACTTATTGCTATAATTTCCTCTTAGAACTGCCTTCATTATGTCCCATAGATTTTGATATGCTGTGTTCCCATTTCATTAAATTCTAGGAATTTTTAATTTCCTTCTTAATTTATCCTTTAACCCAGTTTTCATTTAGTAGTGTGTTTATGTTTTTTCCATGAGTTTGTAAGCTTTCTAGAACCTCTGTTGCTATTGATATCCAGCTTTATTCCTTTGTGGTCAGCTAAAATACAGAATGTCATTTCAATTTGCTTGTATTTGTTGAGAATTGCTTTGTGTCTCAACATATGGTCGTTTGAAGAATGTTCAAGAGGCTAGATACATATATGATTTCTTTAGTGTTATATAGATATATGTTAGATTCATTTGATTTATAATACCATTTAACTACTGAACTGAATTTCTTTAATTTTTTCCTGATACCTATTGGTGACAGTGAGGTACTGAAGTCATCACTATAACTGTGTTGTTATTCATCTTTGGTCATATATCTAATAGTATTTTAGTGAAATTATGTGACCCTGTGTTTGTTGCACATATATCTAGGATTATAATGACCTTCTGTTGGATTTCCTTTTAATGAATCTGAAGTGGCCCTATTTATTTGTTCTGTTTAGTTTTGGACTGAAGTCTGTTTCTTTATATCTAGAATAGTTATATCCACTTGTTTCTTGGTTCAATTTGTTTGGAATACCTATCCACTTAAGGTGGCATTTATTGTTGCTGGTGTGGTGTGTTTCTTGGAAGCAGCAAAAAGATGGATCCTGTTTTCTAATCCAATCTGTCAGTATGTGTCTGTTGGAGAACTGAGGTAATAAATATTCAGAATTATTACTGAAAGAAATGTATTAATTCCTGGTTTTTTGTTGTGTAGTTAGGATGTGGGGAAAGAAAAACACTTATTCACTGCTGGTTGGAGTGCAAACTGGTACAGCTACTATGAAAATCTTTGTGGAGATGCCTCAAAGAAATAACCCAGTGTGGTGGCACATGCCTTTAATCCCAGTTCAGCTATGTTTATAGAATATTTGTCACCTCGAAAATGCAAAGTTACAATAATCTGCAAATTAAAAATCCCCCATGATATGGCATCAGAGCGAGAAGCAGAAAAACAAAAATAACTCAAGCATTTTCAATCACATTTAAATATTTCCTGATATCATTATGGTAGTTACATAATTCTTATGTTTACAATTGGCATAAATTTAAAAAATTGTTCAAATTGTCTAAGTGAAACAAAGTCAGTCCCCATGGAGAATGAATGATTTCCATTATTTCAGAAAGTGCTAAGGCATAATCACTGGTTTTGAATGTGGAGTGCGCAAAGGTTGAATATAATTATGACATGTACTACATAATCAACAGGCGTTTGCATTCATTGACATTCACATAAAGTTCCCAGGAATTTGTGTTCAATAGTTTTCATAATCATCATATATCAGTGAAATATGTCTTCAGAAACCTATCATTTCCTAATACCCTCTACCACAAATAGCCTCTATTTCAAGAATTTTTTCCTCTGTCCCAAATATACTAAGTCTAAAATACAGAGATATTTTACAGTCTTAACTAAAATAATTATATCAAGTCAATATGTGTTTATTTGTTAGAAATCTGAAAGTGCTAACCTGTACTCTCAATTATTCACTAGTGCCTGCTCAGTTGGCATAGTATACTTATTAGCATTGTCTTTGTTTCTTAATATTGGGAGTTAAAGTGGGGAGTAAGCTATTCATCTCAAGATATCTGTGAAATCAAGCTACAGTTATGGCAAAAGAGCAAGAATTGTCAAGTGATAATAAACACCAAGTAATGGTAATTTTCTAAAACAAAATATCTTTTCATATGTAAAAGTGGCAAAGGAATTAATGGTAGGTGGATCCTTCTTACATCATTTAACAATATTGTATTAGATGAGCCTTTTCACTAAGAGATACATAATGGAGTGTATTTCCTCTTTCCCATGTATACAACTGCATGTTTAGCTGGTTAATGTAAGAGTACTCTTCTGTTTAATGTTTCCTTAGATAAGCGTTTTTGAAGCATATTACCATTCTTTTTAATACATATTTTATTGAGTATTTGTACATTTGATACAATAGGTCTTAACCATATTTAGACCCCTTCCCTATACCCCCCCACTGGATTGCATGCATTCTGTAATATATGATAAGGACTATCTGGTCAAGCTTTTGTACACAATTGCCCCTTGATGTAAGTTCATCCACTGGGGTCTAGTCAACCTATCTAGAGTCACTCCCTTAAAGAAGATCAATTTTCCCTCTCCCCATATTATCAGTTGCCAATAGTTCTTAGGCTAAGGGTTTGGCCTATTGTCTATTTCTCCCCTTCTGTGTTGGGTTTTTATCTGGTTGAGTCAACATGCTTATTGTGCATGCTGTCACCACTGCTGTAAATGCATATGCACAAGTTCCCAAAAGCCTGAACGTTTCTATTTCTTCATGTTCATGCGCCATCCCTGGCTCTTACAGTCTTTCCAGACCCTCTTCTGCAATGGTCCCTGAGCCATGGATGGGTGAGGTTTAATATAGGAGTTCTAGCTAGGGACACACTTTCTACAGTCTTACACTCTACACTTTGGTCAGTTGTGACCTTCTGTGTGTATCACACCCTGTTGCATAAGAAAACTTTGCTTGTGAGAGTTGAGTAATATACTAGTATTCTCTCTACCCCCTGTTTCACTATGCTCCAGAAGTCTTAGCATATTACTATTCAGGTCATGATTTTCAAATTCATCCAATAATAAAATATACAATCAAATATAGATTAGAAAATACTGATTTTATATGGGCAAGACTGGCTTTTCTTACTTTTAAGCTTGACATGGAAATCCAAATTTCCAGGAATATTAAGGTATATATCCAGGCTAAACATTATGCTTTTCCATCTTTACTAAACAATGTCCATTCTTTGACCTCCACAATGCCCCATGGTTCCACTCCTGGCACTTTCCTTCAACTGATTTAATCTTTCTCTTTCTCGGGATCTCAACATATTGCCACTGTATGGCCTTTTACATGTTTTCTTTGTGTACTTCATTGTGGGAAGCGAGCACAGCCGAGCCAGCCAAAGATGGAGCCCTGGCTGGCTGCCAAACCTCGTGCTGTTTACTTCAACTCTTGGCTGATTGCCAAGGCTCGTGAATCCCGCTTGTTTACCCCAACTTTGAAGTATGGTGAGCCCCAAAACAGGTGCTACCAGCCTGATGATCTTGCTACGTGCCTATGGGCTACACTCTGCCTGGCCGCTGCACGTGTGTGAGCCCTGATTGGTACCGGCTGGGGGGAGGGCTGTTGGAAACGCTATATAAAGAGCTGAAGTGTGTAAGGAGAGACAGACAGAGACACAGACAGAGGAGGGACACAGCATCATGGAACACAGCATCATAAGGACAGACAGAGGAACACAGCATCATAAGGACACAGCAACAGAGAGACAGCATCATAGTGAAGAGAATATGAGAGAGAATAAGAGAGAATAAAGGAAGAAAGAGAAACAGAAGCTTGAACCTCACCTTGGTGTCTGTGTCATCTTTCCTGGACTCTGCTGGACAGAGTCCCGGCTCGTGACACTTCATGATAAAAATCAAATTTTAAATTGTACAATAGTTTGGGCTGAAGAAATGGATCAGCAATTAAGAGTGCTTATTGCTCTTGCAGAGGACCACAGTCTAGTTCCAAGCACGCCCATCATGAGGCTCACAACTGCCTATAACTCTAGTTCCAGGAGACCCCATACTCTCTTTAGGATGCAATAGGCACAAATACACACACACACACACACACACACACACACACACACAAGTAAAAATAGTAATGAAAATTAAATTTAAAAAGTTTGCATAATCATCCTATGAAGTTGATTTAAGATTATCTTAACATTGCAATGGTACATGCCAAAGTCATTATTCCTAAAATGTAAAATGACTCAAATGCAATGTAAATTTATTTCTGACTTCCATTTCAATTTCTTTTGAAAAGTTTGTTCATGTCATGATTCAAGATTGCTCATTATTCCACCTAGAGCTTCTTTATTTCTACCAATTGCCCTATATATATCATGAGGTTTTTATCCATGACTTCTACCAATTTCAGATGAATAAAACCTGGAAACTTTCCTTTGCATTGAAATTTGCATAGATATTTTATTGGCCCTATTCCTTAAAACATATCAGTTTAACAATTTACATAGAATTTAATCTGTAGTACATTTTCTAAATAATTTGTGAATGATTTAATGTTTAGGATAGGATGTGCACACATTATAAACAAATATTATATCATTTATGTAAAGCACTTGAGCATCTGCAGTGATATAGCAACTATTTGCCCACAAAAAGTTCACTGATATATTTCCCATATTTATTTATTAAAAATAGCACAGCTATTTAATATTCAATTTTCCCATTTCTATATTTAACATTTTAAAATCTTATCATTTCTATAAGCCATTAATCCCAGCACTAGAGAGGCAGCGGCAGGCAGATTTCTGTGCGTTTCATGCCAGCCTGGTCTACATAGTGAGTTCCAAGCCAGCTGGGGCTACAGGGAGACCCTGTCTTAAAGACAAACCTTACTATTTAAAAATATTCTCTTCAACCTATATGGTTTTGCCAACATTAATATATAAGTTGTTTGTTTTCATTTAACATAAATTAAAGCTTGTCTTATAGCTAAAGGATTAGGCACTTTAAACTACCTTTGCATAGTTCCTTGAATCAGACATGTTTATTAAAAAGTAAAAAATTTCATCCTTATTTCTTATAAGTTTTACAGTCAATGCATATACCATTAAGACCGTTCATTATAAGAAAGAGAATGAAAGTTTTGCAAAAATTTAAAATAGGACTTAATATGTATTGCAGAATTCATGAGGTCCAGTGGTGGGGATATGTGTTTTGGCATGGATGGGAGACTGGGTCCAAGTCTGATTAAGAATTATTGTATGGTAGAAGGGATATCAGAGTATAAGGGCTCTAGTGGGGGAGGGAGGCTATGGGAGGGTGCTACCTGGAAAGTGGGTATATAAATAAATAAAAAAAGAAAAAAATTATAAAAATTTGCTCCTTAATAATTAGTAGATGTGAAAAACATTACCATTGAAATCTACCTGATGACTTTATATCCATGCTCAGATGCCAAAA
>NW_008352267.1:11505733-11506739 GCF_000622305.1 Nannospalax galili
CAGCATCCACGTGGCAGCTAACAACTGTCCATAACTCCAGTTCCTGGGGATCCAACAGCCTCTTCTGTCCTCCATGGGCATTGCAGGACACAGGTGCACTTACCTACATGCAGGCAATAAATAAAAGTCAATAAAAAATTAAAAAATAATAAATAAAAAAAGAATTATTGTCTGAAGTTTTCAAAGGTACAATTTAAATATTAAATATATATATAAATATTTTACTATCAATCCATCTTATTTTGGATGTATACACAAAACAACTGGAATTCATATGTGACAGAGTTCTGCCTCCCATGTTCAGTGAGGCACTACCAGCAACAGCTAGCTCAGTACCCATCCTTAGAACAATGAGTAAAGGAAACATAGCATGAGTACTAAACAGTTTCTTGGATACAAGTGTTAAAACATTTTAAGGTATAGTTTAACTTTTTTCTTATGATTTTATTGTCTTAATTTGCTTCTTCATTACTCAACATTTGAATTGTGTTATTAGCTTCTTCATGTAACTTTGCTTCCCAGAATTGCTCCAGATACATATAAGGAATTTCTCCATGTATGTATTTCTCCATTATACATAAAATTACAGCTTTAAACAAATTCTTTTCATTCTCCATCCTCATGGCCACTTGCCTCAGCATCTCTCACTTAGCCTGAAAACACCTCCAGAAGTCAGAGTGAAACCATTGCTTAGGCTGGGGAAGAGAAGACTACTGATCCCATGATACCTCTTAAACCTTCAATCTGATAACACATTTCACTTCTATTCACATTATTTGATCAGAGGAAGAAACAAAACAGCAAATTTGAGACAAGAAACATCTAAATTCTCTGAAAGTTCCTATCAAAAGGAAGTATCCATTATGTCATTGTCAGCTGTCATCTCTAGGAATTCTGTAAAAACAAAGGGGCTCATAGTAGACTTCAGAGATGTCATTAGTTTCTGTAGCTATGGTGAAAGAAAAAAGAAAGAAAGAAAGAAAGAAAGAAAGAAAGAAAGAAAGAA
>NW_008352267.1:11506863-11526473 GCF_000622305.1 Nannospalax galili
AAATAACGGTTGGTAACAGTTTTTGGTCCTGTAATGAAAATACGTTATATAAATCACATCAAGGAGGAGGATTTATTTTGGCTCACAATTTCAGAAATGGCAGCTCGTCAAAGTGAGGTGTGCATGACAGAGCAAAGTTCCTACCATGGTGACCAGAATGTAAAGGAAGGAATAAAGGAAGAAGCCAGGGAAAACATAGCTCCAGGGACTTGACTCCAGTAGCCTATTTCCTTGAGTAAGACCTAACTCCAACCTTTCACCACCTCCCAAAATGCTAAAATTTTAATTAATAATGCCAGTAAATGATTAATCTATGGATAGGTCAGAGCCCTCATATTCCAAATTCTTGTGAAAATGCCCCCACTGACTTACTCTGGGGTATGTTTTACTAATGTTCTAGGTATTTCTTTAATCCATTCCACTTGTATTCTAGACATTTCTTAATCACTTCTAATATTCCATAATGGAGTAGTTCATGGGTTTTACTATAAATAATGGACGAGCTATGAAGGATACTCAATGGAAACTAACCAGATCTTTTATGCCAATGTTACAATCATGACAGTAAAATATCAGGACTTGAATCCATATCTTAAAGTGGTAGAGATTTTCTTGAGATAAAGTTCTGCAGGAGAAAAATTTGTAAGAAGTGGTATCTAGAGTTAACAATAAAATATTTAGATAGTACAAAATCATACAAAGAGATTTCTCATATTCTCACCTCAAGGAAATTGTAAATATTAGGGGTATAAAGAATTAACTGGCCTTATGGGATTATTATATATATTAAAAATAAAAAGAGTTGAAACATGCATTAGTATTCTCTTTACCCCTTGTTCCACTAGGTTTCATAAGCCTTAGGTGTAGAGGTTCGATTGTAAATGTGTCACTTAGGGTTGGGAATTTCACAGATACTTAATCTCTGTATGTGAACAGTTGTAAAATTTTGTAAAACTTTCTGTTGCAAAAGAAGCTATTTTGATGCATGGTGACCTACATACTTTTTTGTAGATATAAGGATCTATATCTAGCTCATACTAAGAAATAATATTTGTCTAGGGTTGCGACAGCTTTAGGGTTTTCTCTAAGACCTAGGATTTCTCCAGCCATGTGCATTTGGCTATGTTTACAGTACCACACACAATTCCTTCCTAGAGTCTGCAGAGTGTGGGTCCTTGGATAGGACTCCTATGTTAAACTTCACCCACCTAGGGTTCAGTGGCCATTGCAGAAGAGGTGGTGTGGAAAGATAGTAAAATCCAGGGGAGGAGATGCATTATCTTATGGAAATAGAATCTTACAAGATGCTGGGACCTTGCTCATATGAACCTACAGCAATGGTGTAAGCATGCACAAGACCTATGCAAACTTGAGCAGACAAAAAACCAGCAAAGACCTGTGGAAATGAGCAACAGGCCCCAATCTTAACCAAAGAACTACTTGGCAGCTGATTACTGGTTGGTGAGATAGAGTTGATCTTCTTCAAGGGAGTGACTCTAGATAGGCTGACTAGACCCCAGTGGATGTACTTGCACTGAAGGACATCGGGAGATATTAACTTGACTTGATATTGACTTGATAGGCCTTAACATAAATGACAGAATGCATGAAATCTGTAGGGGAGCGTTATGGGAAGATGTCATTTTGTCTTCCATTCATTCTCACCCTTTTAATATACTTGCTGGTTTACCCCAACCACATGACTGTCAGTTTCCTTTTGTGAACAGTATTCTTTCTGATGCCAAGCATTTGCCTATGCTGTAACTGAGGGTCCTACAGTCTTCATATCCTTCCTTATTTTTGCATGCTTATTTTCTGCTTAAACAAATAGCTCTTTTGGGTAAAATGATCCCAAAAATTGTTGAAATTTCCCTTTTACACATTTATGTTAGAGTGGTAATACTATATTTTCATTTTTTTTTTGTCGTTGTTTGGGTGTTTTGACTTCTATAAGGAGTGTCTATTCTACTCAGTACACCGATGGCCAATTGAGCATCTTGTACAATGAAGACAAAGAAGTATCTAGAAGTATCTAGTATTTTGGCCATAGTAGGTACCACATACTAGTCATGTTAGTACTTTGTTATCACAGAGGCTAAAACAACATGTAAAGATGACACTAGTATTAATTATATGGCCTGAAGAACAGAATTGAAATAATAATTGGTGAAATCTGAGCCCATTTTCAGTGTTCAGTTGAGAGTATTTTTTTGAGGGTTTGCATATAAATAAGGATTAGTCTATTGACACTAAGGTATTATAAAACACAGAGGCCCATTTTTAAAATGGATTCACTGTTTCTGAAAGTACTTTTTTTCTTGACTACTGGATATATCTTACTCCCCTTTGATCTTTTTCGCTCTTATTTATAAATTCTAGATGGTAGGGGAACGCTGAAGTTCAAGCTTCATCCTGAATTGCCTCTCTCCCTACATTCCTTTCTTACTTGTAATTCTGCTTTGCATAACCTCTGCACACTAACAATTCGCACATTTCTGCATCCAGCTCTGACTCATAATTGAAGCAACAGATATTTCTAAGCCTGTCTTGACTGAATGACTTAAATAACCATTCTGTATTCCAAACTCCAAATGTTCAAAAAAAATTTTGGTTTCTGTCATTTTAAACTTCATTTTCCCAGTCTTGTCACTTCACTAATTGTATAATGCTTAATGACATAATAAACCAACGAAATATAGCAATTTGTCCTAATTTTTGTCTTCATCTTTACCTCACTCACCATTCAATTTCATTTTCAACTTAAAATTGAAAAACATGCTGAATCCTGTACTTTTGTCAATTCCTTATATCTGTCCTTGTCCAAGTCACTACGTCCTGCTGCATAAATGAATTCACTGCATCCTTATATGACATGTTCTGTCTTCAGTTATCCTACACTACCCCTCAGTCAGAACCTTAGTGCTCTTCAAATATGTCTACAATTTCTTTACAATTATCCCAATGAACATGAAAGAGTTTTGCAAAACATTAATTATCTGTATTCCCTAGCCAATATTTCTAATTCTAATAAATCTCAACAGGAAAAATACAAAATAAAACGTTTTGTTTATGAAAAACAATATGAATGAAATCTAGTCCCATACCTACAGTCCCATCTTCTCAGGACAGGAGGAACTCATAAGATAAGGAGTTCAAAGAAAAACCTGAATAACATAGCTAGACCCTATCTCAAAAGAAACCAATTATCATATTCTGTCAACTTGATATATTTCTATCAAATCTACCTTAAGGAAACAAATATAAAGTCATATTCCACTAAACATTTATTAGTATACTGTATAATCTTATTTTCATTTAGTTCCTGTATTTGTTACTTTTAGTTGTGACAAAATACCTGAGAAAAACCACTTAAAGAAAGAAGAGTTTATTTTTCCTCACAGTTGAAAGTATAGTGCATAAAGGCAAGGAAGGCACAGCAGCAAGAGTGTGAGGTTACAATTTATATTTTGTCTGTAGTCAGAGAATTATGGTGCTCAGTGCTGACTTCTTCCTATTGACAATGACAATAACAACGACGATGATAATTCTTGTTATTACTATTCAGTACAGGATTCTAGCCAGTGAGATGGCCCTGACCACTTCAAGGAAGGTCTTCTTTCACACCCAGGGGTGTGTCTCCTACATTATTCTAAATCTCATCAGGTCAGTAATCAAGAGTATCTGTCATATTTGGTGATGATAATATAAGAACATTAAAATGGTAATTGTGTTAGGGAGATGGCTCAGAGATTAATAACCCTTGCTGTGGAAGCATAAGGACCTGATTTCTGATTCCCAGTAACCACGTAGTGTGGGGAGGGAGCCTGGAGAGACAGAAGAACACCTTGAGACTTGTGGGTTAGCTAGTGTAGCTGCCAGACAACAAACTCTACATACAGTGAGAAACTGTTTCTAAAGAAATCAAGGTAAAAAGTAATAGAGAAGAATGCCAACACCCTCTTCTAATCTCGGCACACACAGGCATGCATGCCCATGCAAATTCATGAACACAGAGGCACACACTACACATCCATACAGATACACAGATACACAGACAGACACACACACACATACACACACACACACACACACACACACACACACAAAACACACATGCGTGGGGTGTTTCTGGAAAGGAATAATTCTGCCCTCAAAAGTGAATGGCACCTGCAAATGAGTGGCCCAGATAGAAAAATGGATCAAGGGAAGAGCACTGCACAACCGGCCATCAGTTATTCTTTCTGAGCTAGTCTATAGATGTTGCTACTGTTCTTGACGAACATTAGATTCTCATTTTTTAGCCTTCCATTGTGAATGCAATATCAATGACTCTCTGGAGCACTTTCAAATAAAGATGGGGACTGCTGAGGCATCAGGTTTTATAGATATCAGGAACTGGGTTCTCTGCTTCACCAGTGAGCAGAAGACCAGAAGGCCATTGTTTGACTATTCAGCTGCTATTTGTGTAAGCCAATGTAATAATCCATATATAGAGAGAGAGAGGGAGAGAGAGAGAGATAGATGATAGATAGATAGATAGATAGACATTCTATTAACTTTGTTTCTCTAGAGTACTCTGCCAAATACATGACATACAATTTATAAAAGTATTTTATTTATTATTTTTATTTTATGTGTATGAGGGTATTGCCTGTATGTATGTGAGTTCACCCATGTCGTGCAATGCAGCGGAGGTCAGAAGAGAGCTTCAGACTTCCCTGTAACTGGAGTTAAGAATGGTTCGTAGCCACCACGTGGGTGCTGGGTATTAAACCCAGGTCCTCTGCGAGAGTAGTCAGTGCTCTTAACTGCTAATCCATCTCTCCAGCCCCTCATATAATTTTTTAAAATAAACAATTCAAAGGGATGAAGAGATGGATCCGCAGTTAAGAGCAGTGGCTACTCTTCCAGAGGACCCAAGTTTGATTCCCAGCACCAACACGACAGTTAACAACCATCTATAATTCCAATTTCAGGGGATATAATACCTTCTTCTGGCCTCTTTGAGCTTTGTACAACATAGGTACACTTGCATACATGCAGGCAAAATACCCCAAAACATTAAAATACAATACAATACAAAAATAATTAAATTAAATTAAAAAATAAAATAAAATAACTTATTTAATAAATTTTAAAATAAACACTTCAGTTAATTAGTTAGGAACATTATGTAGCAACACATTCTGGAAATTTCTTAACTTCCTCCAAATATCAAAATTCATAAGTTTAATGAATGAACTGGAACTCTATTGAACAATTTCATTAGTATTAAGGACCATTCTTCTGTGATTACAATCAAGTGGCAGACCACCGCAGGATTTGATAATGGTTTTATGAAGTTCTTGACTTCATTTCTGAACTCTAGCAGCAGAGAATTCAGAAGCTAGCTTGCCTGCATTTATTCCTTCTTCTGTCAAAACTCATAACAAGTCACTTCATAATGTTCTCAATGACTAATGCAGTAAAACAAGCAAAGTGAATAATGGAATGCAAAATGCAGCATTCTCGTTAAGATACATGTCCAAATGATGCATTCTTGATGAGTCAATCTTTGTAGAAAAAAATAAAATCTCACAGCAAAGAGGAATTTAGATTTCATATAACTCAAAAGGACCTATAAGTTATTCTGCATACAAACAATAAACAAAGCTAAATTATTCTATCATCCTCTTTTTTCTTTATTAAATTAACAATTATCATGCTGGGTGATTGTTTAAACTTAACATGGGAACACAATCTAATTGTATGTTTATTAATTTAACTTACATAATCTTTTACCAATATATGCATTTAGGCAGCGTAAATCTATACATTCAAAATTATGTACAGTTAAATGCTAAACTAATAGAATATTGTTACTAACACAACAAATTTTTATTAAATTACTTGTAAAAAGCTTTACCACTCACATATTGTCCCAACACACCAAATCCAAACTATTCATTTTGCTTACATATTCATACTACTTACATATAAGTAAATATCATGACATTACAATAATCTTACCATATTCATCCTTAAGAGATTGATCTCAAACTATACGATGTTGAGAACATTACTCACTAATGGTGGATGAGAATAACACTGAAGGAACCAGTAATACGAGATCACGGATACAGGTTATCATTAAATGAGTCACATCGCCTAAAAATCAGTCATTTTAGTCATTACTTCCAGTAACTTAAAATGCAATTGTTTTGGAAATGGGGTTTGTAAAGAACTGAGCATGATTCCCAATTCATGATAACTGATGTCCTTTCAGGAACAGGATATTAGGACACATACACAGAAGACTATATGAGGAAATTGAGAGAAGGTGCATACTCAACACAAGGAGAGAGGACACAGAAAAAGCAACCTCAGTAGCACCTTGGAAGATATTCATTCACTGTAGCTCTTTAAAACTACATAGGTAGAAATAGAACAGAGCACTAATTCATTTCTGGATGGTTTTAACATATCATGCCAACTCACCTCTGAGTCTACCCATTGTTAGTTAATTATCCGAAACACCTTATGAAGCCATAACTGTCAACTAACTAAAAAGCATTGTTGTCACTGGGATAAAGGACAGGAACAATAAAGATTTCATGTTATTTAGTCATGGCAGTTTTGTATTCTTGAACTTAATATTGTAAGTATCATTTTTCATTTTATAATGAATTGCTGATAAACCTCCTGGAACTTATGACACAAAAAATGTAATAGCATTCATATTGTAAAGGAAAGCTTGTATTGTACAAGTATTTCAGATTGTCCTATGGTCGGGCATTGCTGGCAGCCCTAGCAGCATGATAAGAGGAAGCTGATTTGAGAACATTCTATTGGAAAGGAACATTTGCACTCCAGATCACAAGGCATCCTCTAGGAATCTCTTTTATAGTTTTGCTGGAGATTCCATATAATATTGTACAAACCACAGATTACTTTCAACAATTGCATGAAGTTGCATGGCTCTAGGATCAGATCAGCTCGTTCCAGCATTTTAGACTAGTTTTTCTTGCCTCAGTAGTTTTCTGAATAACTAGACAAAGAGGCCAGTGTACCATGCTTAAGTGCAATATATGCTTCCTACATCATTCAAAAGTGGCCCATCTCATATTTTCATTTTTATTAGAGATAATAAGCATGAGATACAATTTGCCCTTAAAGTTAAAATGCATAGTCTAGGCCACCAGACTTCAAAAATCGGCACTTTGGTATGAAAACTGATGCTCAATGAGATTTTTGTCTCCTGCTCTCTAGGAAACATTTGTCAAAGCAGAGCATCTGGAAGACTTGCTACTTCCAAATATAATTCCAATTTGTAAACAACCCTAAGCTCAGTAGGTGAATGCAATGTTCTATGAAATGTAAAGCAACATTTTGTTCAGAAGAATAATATTTGACAAAGAATAAGAGAATAAACACCAGATTCATTTCCAGGAAAGTTTTATAATGAAACTAGAAATAAACATATTAGTAAATGAAAGTTATTCAATTTGCTTTCCCTGAGCTAGATGTGTGCCTTTCCTTCTATGTTCATACTGTAATTTGGAAAATAAACTCACCCAAATCCATAAAGCTGCTATTTCTGTGGAAAGCTACTGGGAGTCAACTTCTCATCTGAAATTAAAAACTGCCTGGCTTCATGACTTGTTATAAAGTTCTGATAATCTGGACAATGTAGTATTGACATAAGGCACAATATATAACATAAACATAATTAAAATTTTAAAAATGGCCTGTATTTTATGGTTCATCCACTTTTCATAAAAGTGAAAGTGGGTCTTTGATGTAAAAATGATTTCTATAACTTCTTAGTCATGAATAATTGAAATGTTATGTAACTTTATTTTCCTATTTTCTCCTTCTCTAAGCTCTTCCTAACTACTACTATAGGTTGAATTGGAAAATTCTTCCCAACGGTTCACAGGTTAAAGAGTTGGCTGCCATCTCCTGGACTTCTCAGAGGTAATAGGATCATGAGTATAATAACTTTGTCAGTAGAATAATGCATTGAAATCATAGCTGATTGAAGGAAGTAGATCACAAAGTTGTGGTTTTGAAGGAGCTGCCTTGTTCCTAGACCTTTATTCTCTTTCTGCCTCAGCTCTGGACGGAATCAGCAGCTTCCTCCACCACATTCTCTCTGCCTTGATGTTCTGCCTCACTGTGAACCGAACTACAAGCAATGGAACCAAGTGACAATGTACTGAAACCTCTGAAACTTTAAGCCAAAATAAATCCTTCTCTTAAGTTTATTTCTCTGGTATTATATCACAGTAATGAAAAAATTATTAGCAGAAAATTGATACCAAATGGGGGCATATTGCAATGGCTATAAACAATTGGGTAGTTCAGAGGCTTTGGAAATGAATTGTGGGAGAATCTGAAAAATTTGGAGGAGGCAGAATAGAATGATATAAGTATAACCTAATAAGTGATTCTGGAAGAAACTTAGAGAACTAGAATGCCAGCACAAAGACAGACAATGGCAATTTTCTTCAGGTGAAGTTAGGATTCTCTTGTAGTTCAGACTTGAGCTTACTTGTGTCATACTCTGACAAGAATACCTTGTTTTGTGAAAAGCTAACTGTAAACAGACTTGCTAATATGGCAGAGGAACTTTCAAGGCAACAAAGCATATAAACTATGGCATGAGTATTGCTGGCAATATTAGCCGGGTTTACAATGATGATCAGGAGCTAAAAGCATGCAGAATGATTTGAAAACTTATGGTTTTGCCAGAAAAGGAGCCTGTTTAAAGTTGAGGTCAAGGAAGGTATGATTGCTTAACATGTTAGTACCATTAAAAAGAAGTCAAGAAACTTGTACAGGAGTGATAACAAAGAAGGAGTTGTCTGGACCCATGTATCATAGGCTCAGGAAAGCAAAACTGTGAGCTTTCTGCAGGACAGACGATGACCTCAGGTTAGGCAGGAAGCAGGTTTATTTAGGCTGTAGCCTTGGCCCAGAGAGACTCCTGTCTCAAAGTTCTGAGCCCCAAATGGAAGTAGCACATATCTTTATATCTTAGACATGAGGTTACAGTGAGAAGAAAACTTATGTATAGTCTCAATGTTAGGGAAGGTATTATAAATTTAGAAAGAAAACAAATGTAAAAAAAAAAAAATCCTCTGTCTGAAAATCATTGCGTAAGTCTCCATCTGAGACAAAAATAATTGGGGGAGTTTCATCAGCACACAAGGCCAGTACTTCTAGCTAGCTGTGTTAGCATTCTAACCACATTTGTCAGATGAAATTTGCTGGCAGAGACAGAGGGAGAAAACAAGGATTAAAATCCACATTGCGCTTAAATATTCCATTTAGTCACATCAAGTTCATTTGAAAGACTTTATTTTAGAAGAGATATTTGGAACACCTGTAAAGTCCAACTCAGTGAATCAATGAATTTTATTAGAGTTACTTATAAGAGTATGAGTGAGATGTTACCTATAGGAGTATGAATGAGGGGTTACTTATAGAAGTAGAAATAATTCAAAGACATCTGCATCATCAAAGCCCACTCCAGCATCGGTGACCTCTCCCTAAAGTAGGAAACCTGGAGTTCTCTGTACAACCTGCAGGGAGTTCAACAGGCTAAAGAATGTCCTTTCCCTAAAGCTCAGATTGTCCAAGCCTCTCCGAGGTAGTGTGGCTCCTGTCTGCTTCTTCCAGGCAGTGGGTCTTGTCTGAGAGTGTCTCTCAGCATTCTTTGGGACAGAGGAGCCTACTGCACCTGTTTAATTTTAGGAACTTCCTCAAGCTATTGAGTTGTTTACTTCCTGATCTTCAAGCTTCCCTTCAAGATGGAATGTTTCACCTCCTCTCAAAACATCCTGTTGTTTACCTAGCTTCCCCCTAAGATTGAAGGCTTTATCTCAGAGAAAATTTTTACATAGTAACTGTCCAAGTACTCACTCTAAGATACAAGTTTGTTGTTTCCTTTTGTTTTGCTTTTGCAGGGATTTATAGCTAAGAGTTTGCCTTGAGTCTCAAACAAAACTTTGAAGTTGGATATTTGGGAAATGTTGGAATGGTTGTGAATTTAAGGATCCTTGGGTGGAACAGTTGTGAACTTAAGGATCCTTCAAAATGAACTAAATTTGTTTTGCTGTATGAGATGGACAGCAAACTTTGGGGACCAAAGAAGGAATTTCAGTTTGAACCTTGAAAGACATAGTTTTCACTGACAGCTTAATTGAATTAAGAAGTAGCTGGATTAGTAAAGCCTGTCTCCAGTGTGTCTGTGAGAGATTTACAGAGATGATTACATCAAAGGACTCTTACCTAAGGAAGGACTGAATGAGTTTATTGATATAAAATTAGAATAAATTAGTTAGAGGAGATAGAGAATTAGAGAATTGGGTACTGACTTAATGAAGAAGGTATAAGAGGTACATCATTAGGGGCAATATCTTGTCATATTTCCTTTTATTAAATACTTTGATTCCAATTTGCAGTAAGTGAAGAACCTCATCTCTGTCAAATACATTCCCTCTCCACAATGTTCTTTTTCAATTTTATTTATTTATGTTTATTTTATGTATATGAGTGCCTGCATGTCTGTTAGTGCAGTCATGTCGTGCAATGCCTGAGGAGGTCAGAAATGGGCATTGGATCCCCTGGAACTGGAGTTAAGGACGGTTGTTAGCTACCATGTGGGTGCTGGAAAGTGAACCCAGGTCCTCTGCAAGAACAGCTAGTGCTCTTAACCACTGAGCCATCTCTTCAGCCCCCTCCATGTTCTTAATCTTCAGCCTAAACATGTGATTTATCAATTTTTTAAAACCAGGAGCCAAAACAAATCTTCATTCACCTAAGTTTTTTATGTCAAGTATTCTGTCACAGCTATGAAAATATTAAGGTAAATCTGGAAGTATCTCCCAAAGCTGGTTGGCACCTTATGAGCTTTGGAGACATTAGTGGGTAACAAGGATTCTAATTGTATCAATGAATTAATCTATTGATTAATTCAAAGCTTAATTGACTATTAGGAGACTGCTTGGAGAAGCTGCCATGACAGGAAGACTTTGAAGGTGGTATCTTGTTCCTGAAACCTTTTCTCTATGCTACCTCCCTGTCATGAGACTAGCAGCTTTTTTATATACCATGCTCCTTATCATGAGATTCTGTCTCACAAATGGGCTTAAAATCTAATACCCAAACCAGACAAACACCCAACAAAAAACTAAAATTAGAATCCAGTCTCTCTTATGAATATAGATGCAAAAAATTCTCAATAATATACTTGCAAACCGAATGCCAGAACATATTAAAAATATTATCCACTCTGGTCAAGTTGGCTTCATCCTAGACATGCAGGAATCGTTCAACATACATAAATCAATAAATGTATTCCACCACAAGGACAGAAACCACATGGTCATCTCATTAGATGGAGAAAAGGCCTTTGATACAATCCAACATTCCTTCATGATAAAAGTCATGGAGAATCTAGGGATACAGGGCATCTATCTCAATACAATAAAGACTATATACAACAAGCCCTCAAACCAACATTGTACTAAATGGACAAAACCTCAAAGCATTCTCATAGATTAATCAATCTCGTAACTCTCAGTAGAAAAACTCTTTCATGCAGCAGATGATAACTAACACAGAAAAACCCAACTAGCTAACGTGCAGAGACTAAGAGGCTGCAGGCTGCTTATCCCAAATAGAACACTTATGTCAAACATCTTCCTCCAAAGGCTCAGAGATCACTGCAGAGCAGGAGGTAGAAAGATTGTAAGAGCCAGAGGGAAGTAGTGGATGACCTGAAACAAAACAGTATTTTCCAGCTCATATTCTTTGTTCTTGGATTTCTAAGGTCTTTGGGTGCATCATTAATTTTTTTTATGTGAGATATCTCTAATTTTTGGTATAGGTTCTTAATGCTATAAATTTTCCTCTGGATTTTCCTAAATGATTTCATTGAGTCCCATAGGTTTTGATATGTTGTGTTTTCATTTTCATTCAATTCTAGGAATTTGCTGATGTAATCATACACATTCATCAAATTTCTCCAGTCTCTTTTAAAGGATAATTTTATTTCCTAGGAGGGTAATTAAAGTTATTAAAGGTAGATTTTAATATTATCTTTACTGACATTCATCTAATGTAGTATTTGTCCCTCTAGAATTATCATTATTAATTTATTTTAAATATATTAACTTCTTGAGTTAGGGTGGAGAGAAAGAAGTTTAAGCAATCTGGTTTAGGGGGATTAAAAGGTCGTATGAATGTGACAAAAAATGCAATGCATAGTTCTCCATAGAAAACCAAAGCACCCAGCACAAACTACAAGTGAAAATCTATAGGGGAAAGCGTATTTTTAAAATTTCCTTCTTGATTTCTCCCTTAATTGAAGTTTCATTCAGTAGTTTGCTGTTTAATTTCCGTGGGTTTGTATATTTTTCCCACTTTTATTGTTGCTGATCTCAGGTTTTGTTCCTGTGTGTTCAGACAGAATATAGAATGATACTTTAATTTTCCTAAATATGTGGGGACTTGCTTTATGTGGTAATATCTAATCAATTTTGGAGAAAGTTTCCAATACTTCTGAGAAGAAAATGAATTCTTTGGTGTTTGGTGGAATGTTATGATGATGTCTATATGGCCTACTTCATTAATGGTATCATCTAACTCCAGAATTTCTCTACTTAGCTTTTTTTCTGGTTGATATGTTAATTGGTGACAGCAGGGTATTAAAGTTATCCACTAACACTGTGTTGGTTTGTAGAGCAAATAAAGTTTTTTATGAAATTGGATACCCCTGTCTGAGGAACATATATGTTAGGATTATAATATCTTCTTGGATTTTTCCTTTTATAAGTATGAAGTGGCTTTCCCTGTCTCTCCTAACTAGTTTTAGTTTGATTCTATTTCATCAGATATTATTATGGCTGCCCCTGCTTTTCTTAGTTCCATTTGCTTGGAATATCATTTTTTATCCTTTTACCATAAGGTGGTGTTGATCACTGTTGGTGAGGTGTGTTTCTTGGACACACAAATTGATGAATCCTATTTTCTAATCCAATCAGCTAGTCTGGGAAATTGAGACCATTAATATTGAGAGTTATTACTGAACAATGTTTAGTAATTTCTGTTATGCTGGTGTTGTAGTGCTATTTTCTTAGACCTCTTTTGGTTAACTGTTCTGGGATAATTTATTTTTTGTTTGTGTTCTCCTAAGAGTGGACATGCATGAATTAAATAAAAGATTGAGCTGATGAGAAACATACAAAAGTATAACTACCAGTAATGTAAATAGATAAGTGAAGACACATAATTATTGGATAAATATGATTGGAGCACACTATAGAGTCTCTGGCATGTAAAAAAAATATGATGCTTCCTTTGTTAGTAATAAAACTTTGCTAATAACTAAGAATGCTGCACTTGTATTTCCCTTTTAGGAATCATCTAGTTGTCCACCAGTGTAGCAACACTTTATAATTATTTAATCTTACTCTTTGCTCAAACTTCTGCTAATTGCTTTGTATAGATTTGCTAATTCACTACTCATAACTGCCACATGGCATAGGTATACCTTTACCTCAAATAAGTGTAAAGTTTAAAAGCTAAGGAACTTAGCTATTTACAGTAAGTTCGCAACATCACTGGTAAGTATCTCAACCTGGTCTTTGCTCTTCAAAGTTATTCTACAAGACATTTCTGCTGTATTATTGACACTTTGAAAAGAAAACCCTCTAAATTCACTGTCTAAGATTCTTGGACAGAGTTCTTATATTAAAATCCATCCACCCAAGGCTCAGGGACCATTGCAGAAGAAGGGTGGAAAGATCATAAGAGCCAGAGCAGAGGTGCATGACATTATGGAAATAGAGTCCTATAGGCAGGCTCCTGGGACCTTGTTCATATGAACCTATGCTGTCAATGATGTCAGCATGCATAAGACCCATGCAAACTCAAGTAGACAAAAACCCAGCACAGAACTGTGGAAATGGGCAGCAGGATCCAATCTTAGCCGAAGAACTATTGACAGCTGATTACTGGTGGTTGAGGAAGAGCCTTAACACAAATGACAGAATGCACAAATTCAAAAGGGGGCAGGGTATGGGAGGGAGCCATTGTGGCAGGAAGTATAACGATGATTAAGATGTTCCATATGTGGGGCTGAAGAGGTGGCTCAGTGCTTAAGAGCACTAACTGCTCTTGTAGAGGACTGGGGTTTGATTCCCAGCACCCACATAGCAGCTATGAACCATCCTTTACCCCAGTTCCAGGGGAATCTGAAGCCCTCTTTTGATCTCCAGGGCATTGCACAACATGGGTGCACTCACATACATGCAGGCAATACACTCATACATATGAAATAAAAATAATAAAATATTTTAAAAAGATGTTCCATATGAAATACAAAAATTCAATTTAAAAAATTTAAAATTGCAGGTAGGCACTTGTTAAATAACTACTGCCTGCATGTTAGAACTTCTGATTTCCAGACAGGAAATGGCAGAGTAATTTAGGATTTATAAAGTATTTTTAAAAATAAGTATCTATTTGACAGATTAAAATATGATCATTCTCCAAAGAATTGTCTTTAAAAATACATTTTAGAATGTCATGGCATGTGGAGGAAAGAATTTGGTCCTCTGAGGGGCTTTGGGACTGAAACCAAAGTCTCGTGACCCTGAGCCCTTTCCTACCCACTCTTCCCTTGCCCGCCTTTCCCTCTCCTGGCAGGATGAGGCATGCAGGCCTGGGTGAAGGAGCACTTCCTGGGAATTATGGCTTTGTCAGCAGTGGGTACAATGCTGGTGAACAAGAAAATTAGAGGCTCATGGGAAGTCTGAGAAGCAAAGTCACTGCTATAAAATCTCTTTAAATTGATATAGACCATGAAGCTAAACAACCAAAATAAACTATTAGCTGAAATGACTCACAATTTGATTCTACAACTGGAAACTATGGGACAACTGCAGGTTCTATACAGAGGGAGTCAAGTAAAATTATTGTACTAGATGATGAAATTTTCATTGTTTGTCTTTTTTGTCATTTATTGGATTATTAAACCGAGGTGATGCAAGTAAGTGTGAGTATGGAATTTGTTCCAGCTAATGGCTTGGAACACCATTTTGATAACCAGCACCCCTATGGCCTTTCCATTGGACATTACTGGAATTTTCTTGTTTTAGAAATCATACAAATCATACAGTGATTTTTGAATGCTCTTCCTTATTGACTCATTTAAATCCCTGTTTTCTGGGGTATTGAGATTGCCTAAAGTCAGTGAGGCTCTACCAATTTTTTCCCAGTATTTCACTTTCAGATTAAATAGCAATACAAAACCCCCTTGTTACTTTCTGAAGTGAATGTGAGAGGACAATGGGATGCCTGGAGAGCCTGAAACTGGGCTCTTAAAATAGTGATGGAACACTTCTTTTTCTTTACTTGATGATATCATCTGTGAAAATGGGCTCTCCTTCCTTATCTGGTACCATTGTAGGCCTGTTTTTTATTCCCTAAGGTCTTCTTAATAAGTTTTGAAGACGTAAATTCTTTGTATGAGGACCTTCTTTAATAAAGATATTGCCATTTCTATTGGGGCATGATCTCATGTATGGCAACTATTGTTTTATATTATGATAAATTCTGTTGACTTGCTCTGTAATAGTTTTATGATTTTTAGCTACTTAGATAGGCCATTTGATTATCATTTGTAATAAAATAATGTGAATTAAGTAATTGCTAAGATCTGCATGAAAGTCAAGTGTTCAAGCAATTGCCTCTGTTTTATTATGTGCTCAAAATAGACACTGAAAATACTCAGGCATTGCACTCAAATTTAAGAGGATTTCTGTTCTGCACCACTGCACTTGTTTACAGAAAGCACACTGCAAAGGTGGATTTGAGTAAAAAAGAACCATTAACTATTGTAAAACACTCGGCATTGCTTTTCTTTTGGAATTTGCATTCTTACAGGTTCAAAATATTTTTCATGGAAATATAAAAAATTCTAGACATTGTGCAAGGGTGATCACTGACTTTGGTCTACCACCTGTCACAGAGCGTGTCTTTGTTTAATAAAGTCACCAATAAGGTATTGTTTCATTTATTTCATTATATATCATAGAGAGCCTTCAGTAGTCATTTGACAGCATATTTTCTTCCTATGATTTAGAACCATGAGCAGCTTCTCCATGCCATTTGAGAGGTCATTAGACTCTCCTCACAGTAAGTATTTTATCTGAAAATATGTCCCAGAAATAGTATCAAAGCTTTCTATGAGGTCAATTACCTTTGAAATCCTGACAGAGGTCAGCAAACTTATTTCTGTAAGTGATGGAATCCTGCAGATGATACATGACATCCATGCACAAATGACTAGAATCTCTGAAGAGCAAACCTAGAATGACAAGAAGGCAGCTATCCTACAAAATGAGTAATGCTGAGAAACAAAAGCACAAGTTTCTGTAGTATACAAAAAATATCAATGAAAAACAGAGGGGAAGGAGAGAAAGAAAGAGAAGTTGTGTGCAATAGCTGCATTAAGAGAGGGAGAAGCAGTTCTGGGAAAATCCTCTCTTCTTTGCACTGGACCAGAGCAGTGGCAGGAAATAATTTTGAAAGAGCATTGGTAAGTCAGTGGCAGGGCAGCTATAAAGATAAAAGTCCTTCTTTGAAAGCTTGGTACAGGCAATGAGAGCTAGTGCCGTGAGACCTAACTTGCAAAATATACCTTCTTATTGTTTCACAACCACGCAGTGTTCTATGAACTGGATATCTGGTCTGAGCCATAGGCTGAATTTTATTATACAGAGACAGTTCTGACACCATTGACCTTGCAGAGACAGGCCTGGGACCCACACACAGCAGGCTGCACAGATGCATGTATGGTAAATGTGTCCTTACTTGGGAACACATGTAATCTCTGAACGCCTTCCTGCTTTTCTTCACTTGTATACTTCATTTATTCAATACCTAATTTCATATTTTTCCTGCTTTGTTCTCTTTATTTATTTTGGTTCTTGATAGGCTATCTAGAAGGACACATGTTGGTCTGCAGTTGGAGTCTCCCTGTCTCAGTCTCCTAAGAGTTGGCATTATTTCGAGTTGTCGTATTCCATGGCCTCACCTTTTGATCTTTTTATTCCACCTTTAGCTAGAGTTATCCTACAGACCCTTCACCTTTATTGTTTCTCCTCTCTACCCTCCACTAATGTTACCCTCATGTATTCTTTCCCTGCTGCTCTACTATTAACTGCTCATTTGTCTTTGTTTATTCCATTTCTTTTTCCATTAGTAACTAATACCTTAATACACATGCTATCCTTCCTTCACCAAATCATAGGAGATCAAATCATATTTCATTGTGGAATAACTATCAAATGTATTAGTCAGGGTTCTCTAGTAGAAAAGAACTGATAAGAATGAATAATATATACAAAGAATTTATTAAATCATCTTATTTTTGAAATTGTACCAAAAGCTGAAGACTAAAAACACAGAGAGACTAAAAACCTGATAGCTGTTCAGTCATCACGGTTGGGTGTGTGCTTCAGTAGTTGAGTAGTCCCACTATGTCTGTCTCATATTGGAGAGGTAGAAAATCCTGTGGTTGCTCAAATACCTGGGCTGGATGCTTCAGCAGCCTCAATCTACTGCCAAAATTCTGGAGGGTTCTTGGTCCTCAGTCCATTCATGGAAGTCTGGGAATGCTGATTCTGACATCAGTGAACAAATCAGTAGCAGCAAGAGAATAGGTTAATTCCTTGGTGAAAGGAACAGTCAAACAAGCAAAATGCAAATAATCATCCTTCTGCCATGCTCCTTTTATCTGGGTTGCTACCAGAAAGTTCTGCCCATATTTGGGTTGGGTCTTCCCAAACCAATTAAGACAATCAAGATAATTCCTTAATTGTGGCTCCCTTCTTGGGTGATTCTAATTTGTGGCAAGCTTATATTAAAAGTAACCATCATGTGGATGCATCTTCTGTTAGAATTTTACAAAGAGTGGAGCTACGGATTTATCCAGTGCTTTGAGTACATGTCCTGAAAGTTTATCTACTGAGTTACACCTCTAGACCAATAGGAAGAAACAATGACTTTAGCCACTACAACCTAGTCCCTCATGAAGATTGTTTGATACTATACTGAATGAATGTGGGCAATTATTGAAAATTCAGCCAGTGACCTAACTCAAGAAGCTCAAATCCTAATGTTGACACAAAAAAGCATGAAAAAGTAAGGTATCATAATCTCTCCAAACTTTCTAATTCCACATTAATGTACTCCAATAAGAACACATTAGAAAGAGTACTAGAAGCTTCAAAAAAATCTAAGAAGATACAAATAAATTTATGAATGAATTTAATGAGAATGCAAACAAATTAAAGGGAGTCAACATAGAATATTAATGTGGAGTTAATAAGGAATTAGCTGTACTGAAAAAAACTGAAATTTTGGACAAGAAATAAGTCAAATAAATCCATTAAGAGGAAGACATAATATCAGGGCTTGAAGACAAGGTGGATTAATTAAAACATCAAGACTATGGCAAACTGATGAGAAAAATATGAAGAGCATACGGATGGTTTTTAGGACATCAGATCACATTTAAATCACTTACAGACAAGTGTATCTCTCACCACTCACCAAAGAAGCTTGTTTGCAACAGATGGAGACTACTACAAGTTCCACAATAAGTCAAATGCAGAGAATAAGTGTCTGCAAGTTGCCTAGCCCTAAGTGACACATCTACAATGCAACCTTTACACTAAGGCTCAGGGACTACCTCAGAAGAGAAGGTGTCACCTGAGTTCTCTTAGGGTCCCTTGCTACTGCCGCTATTAGACAAACCATATAGTACATCTTTATCTGAATTTTTCATAGTTTATATCCTGGGTAGGGGGAATAGAGTGACTTACAAAGGCCAACACCCAGGGCCATTTTTTCTGCTTCTCACTGCTTCTGTTCCAAGATAGCGCCAAAAGCCCCTCCCTCTTCTGCTAACTCTCCAAAGTCAATTCTTCACAGCAGGCCCCATTGGGACACAGTGGGGTAGAAAGAATGTACATACAGAGAGACAAGACACCTGCTGTTATACTAGTTAATACCTTCTAGACATGATAGGGAAATTGCAACAAAGAAATTTCCACAATATGGTAGTCTAACAAGATCTGCATAATGATAAAACCAGTTGACATACCAAGGTGGATGGGAGAAATTTCACAAAGTCCCACCTCAAGATGAATAGCTACAGGTAGTCAATGGATGCTGAGGAAGGGAAACTCAGGTTTCTCCAGGGACTAGTTCCAAGAGGTTATCAAATCCTAAATGGGCTGCCCTAAGCACAAGCACATATGACCTTCATTGAATGTACTCAGTGCATTATCTATATATGTGTGTGTTATTTTATATATGTATTATATGCATGTATATGTTTATAAATATATGTATATATGTAACAATAATGATCAAAAAAACAGAACAAGAAATTGGCAGGTAATGGGAGAACATATGAGTTGGTGGATGACTGGGAGGGATGGAAATAATGTAAACACAATAATAGTGTATGAAATTCTCAAAAATAAAAATATGAAAAAATTTCTGTTAAACATCCAAGAAGGTTAGTTCCACCATTCTGGCATTTTTAA
>NW_008352267.1:11527360-11527962 GCF_000622305.1 Nannospalax galili
CTAATTACTAGTGATGTTGAACACTTTTTAAGATGCTTCTTAGCCATCTTTACTTCTTCTTTTGAGAACTCTCTGTTCAGCTCCTTAACCCATCTTTCAATTGGGTTGCTTCTTGTCTTGATTCTCTTTTTTTTAAGTTCGTTATATATTCTGGTAATTAAACCTCTATCAGATGTATCGCTGGTGAAGATTTTCTCCCATTCTGTGGGTTTTCTGACTGCTTCCCTGGTTGCCTGCATTGATGTACAGAAGCTTTTTAGTTTAATGAGGTCCCATTTGTTAATTTTTGCCCTTGTTTCCTGAGCAACTGATGTCTGGTTTAGAAAACCCCTTCCTATACCTATATATTGTAGGTTATTGCCAATGCTTTCTTCTAAGAGTTTCAGGCATCACATTGAGGCCTTTGATCCATTTGGAGTTGACTTTTGTGCAAGGTGAAAGGGGTTTATTTTCATTCTTCTACAGGTGGAGATCCAGTTTTGCCAGTACCATGTGCTGAACATGCTGTCTTACCACCAATGAATGTTCTTGGCTCCTTTGTCAAATATCAGGTGACTGAAATTACATGTACTTATACTTGGGCCTTCAGTTTAGTTCTCTTG
>NW_008352267.1:11529761-11538489 GCF_000622305.1 Nannospalax galili
TATGAAAAAATTTAAAGCTAATAATATCAAAATATACTCAATGAAATCATAGAAAATTTCGCAGATTAGGCAGATCACTACCCAAGTGCTAGAGGCATTTAGGACATTAAACACACAAGAACGAAAAGGACTCTATCTGCATAATATTATCATTGTAGCGTTAAGAATACATTAAAAAGAAAGAAGTATTGGAAACTAAAAGAAAAAGCATTCCATCACTGAGAAAGGGGAACCCATCAGAACAAGAGCAGATTTCCAAAGAAACACTTAAAACAAGGAAGACCTGGAATGGTGCATTCCAAGATTTGAAAGACAAAAACAGGAAAGCTACATCACTCTGCCAAGCAAAGCTAGGAATCCACTATGCTAAAGATAAAGAATAGTTAAATATAAATAACCTCCAGACTGGGTTGTAAAACTGTATTTATTTGTGTGTTACCTGTAATAACTGCACCTCATTGGCAAAGAAAAAAAGACATCGTTAAGATAACAGAATGGAAAAAGATATTACAAGAAAATCAGTAAAAATAGATACAACAGTACTAACATCAGACAAAAAAGTCTATCAATCAAAATCAGTCAAAAGAGATACAGTTATTTCATAGTGATTAAGGCAGCAATTCATCAAAAGGATATTAGAGTTCTAAATATATATACATCAAAATATATATGCACCAAAAATCAATGCATCCAATTTCATTTGAAAACACTCCGCTATTACAATAATTAGTGATTTAAACACCCATTCACCAGAAGGAAGGATGTTCACACAAAAAATTAGCATCTCATCACAGATAATGGATACATTTATGTAAATACATCAAATGGATTTAACAGACATCTTCAAAATCTGCCCAAACACTATAGAATGCAGATCACTCTCAGTAGCTCAAGAAACTTCCCTAAAATAGATCACATTTTATGACACAAAGTAAATCTTAGCAAATACAGGAAAATTCAGATTTCTTATATTTATTCATAATGCATTGATGCTAGCAGTCAATAGCAAGATAACCTATAGATAATAAATAAATCCATAGAGAATGAAAATTACACTAGTGAACAATAAACAGGTCACCAAAGAAATCAGGACAGAAATTTTAAAATTCAAATTATTAAAATTAAATGAAATAGAAACCCAGCATATCAGATTCTGTGAGATACAATTAAAAAAGACTGTAAGAGGGAAGTTTATAGTTATAAATATTTGCATTTTAAAAATCATATAATTCTCAAGTAAATAAAGAATGCACCTCAAGGTCTTAAAAAACAACAAAGGCAAAACCAAAATCAGGAGATGGAATGACAAGAAATATCATGTTAGAAATTAATGAAATGGAAAAAATAATAGCAAAATAATCAATATAACAAAATGAATTGGCTTTTCTAATGATCCACAAAATTAACAAACTCTTACCCAAACAAAGTAAAGCTGAAAAAAATGCCTAAATTAGCAATGAAAATGGAGACACTAAAACAGAAATCAACTAAATTCAGGACGTATTCTGTCACCCTTTGAAAAACCTATATCCCAATGGAAAGTCTAGAAGAAATTGGTACACTTCTAGACCCATGTGACGTACCAAAACTAAATCAAGAAGATACAAACAACTTTAACACCCCCTCTTTTTTAAGAAATCTGTTTTAGACAAGGTCCCCTGTAGTCACAGCGGGCCTGGAAATCACTATGTAAACCACGCTGTCCTAGATCTCACAGAGATCCGCCTGTCTCTGCCTCCTAAGTGCTGGGATTAAAGGCCTGCACCATCATCATGCCAGACTTCACTTTCTACATTCTTATTCACTAACTGGACTTAAAGTTATAGCTAGAGCAGTAAGACAAGAGAAAGGAAAGATGAAGTTAGGAAAGGAAGAAGTCAAATTATCCCTATTGTAGACTAAAAGATGCTGTACAAAATAGACCCAGAAGAAACTCCTGAAGAAACCATGAAACTCCTAGAACTTACAAACACCTTCAAAACAATGGCAGGATAGAAAATCAACACACAAAAATCAGGAGCTTTCTATATACCAATTATAAGCATGCTCCGAAATAATTCAAGTAAACAATCATATTCACAACAGCTTCAAAACAAAATGACATTAAATACCTATGAAGAAGCTTAGCAAAGGAAGTGAAAGACCTTCTTAAAAATATAACTAAATAAATAAATACATACATAAATAAAATAGCACATGCAAGTAAGAAAATGAAAACGCTAGTCTATGAAAGAGCCCCCCCCCCCCGCGTTCATGGAAAAAATTAACAGTGAAAATGGCTGTATTACTAAAAACAATCTACAAATTCAACAAAATTCCCATGAAAACTCCAATAACAGGCTAAAAAGGTGGCTCAGTGGGTAAAAGTATTTGCTCTGCAAGCATGAGAACCTGAGTTCAAATCTCCAGCACCAAGGTAAAAAGCCTGTCACAGCTGCACATACCTGTAACCCCAGCATTAGGGTATAGAACAGGCCTGTCACCCTAGCAGATATGCCAACTAGTTCAGTGACAGACAGCGAAGAGTGGCGGAAAGGACATCCAATCAGTATTCTCCACTGGTCTGTGCATGTACACGCATGGCCACCTGCATATGTGCACACAACACACTCATATGTACATATGCATACTCTTACGTGCACACACCACATACTCATGTACCACACAACACAGAAATGCACAAATTTCAATAACAGTCTTCATAAAAACAGAAAAAAGCACTTAAAATTTATATGGAAACACAAAGACCTATAGTGACCAAATCAAGCCTCCAAAAACAGCAATGCTGGAGACTTCACGATCTCTAGTTTCAAGTTACACTACATAACCATACTAACAGAATAGCATGGTACTGGTACGAAATCAGACATGTGAACCCACATAAATAGAATACAGAACACAGAATTAAACCCACACAGCTAACCCACCCTGTTTTTGACTAAGGTACCAAAGCAATATTGGAGAAAACCCAGTGTTTTCAGCAATGCTTATGGGAAAACTGGATATCCACACATAGAAGAATATAATCAGAACCCTATTTCTCACCCTGAACAACATTCAATACAAAATGACTCAATGATATTAATGCAATTCCTGAATCTCTGAAATTATTATAACAAAACTAATGAGACACTTCTAAGTATAAGCATACACAAGGGCCATCTGAAAACATGCACACACATAAAACCAAAAAAATAATAAAGTATGTATTTAACTAGAAATGGGAACACAGAAACTGCTAGTAAGAATATAAACTAATCCAGCTAATACAGAAATAAGTGTATAGTTTCCTCAAGAAAGTAAATTCAGAACTACCACATGACCCAGCTATACTATTTGGGTATATACTTAAAAAACATTAAGTCAACAAACCAGACAGGTAGCTGCAAATCCCTGTTTATTGCAGCACTATCCAAAATAGCCAGGTTTTTACATCAAACTAGACATCAATTAACAGATCGATAAACAAAGAAAATATTACATATACACACACACACACACACACACACACACACAATGGAGTTTTACTCAACCATATATGGGGAGAAACTATATTATTTTTTTGGAAATTTGATGCAGCTTGAGAGCATCATATTCAGCAAAATTAGAATCAGAAGGGTAAATACTGAATGTCTGTGGTTACTGAATTTTATATGCACTCACAAAACCATAGAGTACATGAAAGCAGAGGCACAAAAGAGACACTGGCAAGGGGAAGAGGAGGAAGAAAACTAACAGCGAGAGAGACAAAAGGGAGAATATGGGAGGAGGGTGAGGGTGGTCAAAGTATGTATCCAACAATGGATGGGTCTTTATGAAACCAAGCTAGGCAAAAAAATACCTGACCAAAAACAAGCATACACACACACACACAAAAAAAAAAAAATAATAAAATAAATAAATAAATAAATAAATAAATAAATAAATAAGATAGTAAATATTTTAGTTTTGGCACTTCATATGGCCTCTGTTGTCACTATTCAACTTTTCATTGCTGTCCAAAACAGCATCAGAGTCTACAAATGAATAGTTTGGCAAGTTCTAATAATATTTTATATACAAAGAAAGGAGGAGACCCGAATGTGAGCCATGGATCAACAAACAGTTCTTAATGCCTTCGTTACAGTACTAGAAAGATTTTTTTTTAACCCCATATTGCAATTGATTAAAACGCCACCTTTAATGGGATTTGAAGCTTCATTCTGACCTACCTTTTCTGTGATATATTGATGAGATATATTTAGATACATATATGTGTGTGTGTGTTTTATAAGTTATTGAATTTCTTAGAAGTATGATAGAAAATAATATGACCCTTTGTTATTGGGACCTTTGAAATGTTATAATTGGATCTATTTTAAATACATGTAAAGTTTTCAAAGAGTTAAAATATGACTAGAGAATTAAACAGATTAGTGTAGAACTAATAAAACTTTAAGGAGCCAGAGCCATCAGTCTCTCAACTCATCTTTTTCTGGAAACAAGACTAGCAGATTCAAAAGATGTAAAAATGAATTGTTGATTTCTATTTACTTAATTTTTACTGAGAACTCAAAGATAAAACCAACCTCACAAAGTTTGCAGATGTTATGGAAAGAAAGGTTAGAAAGAGGACCAACAATGTGTTTACACACCGAAAGCTCAAACTCACATCTTTGTAATTATTAATCTAATATATGCTCTCAAATTAGCTACAAAATTTAATTAAAAAAAAGATATTCTTCTGGACTGGAGAGATTGCTCAGTGGTCAAGAGGGCTGACTCCTCTTGCAGAAGAACCAGGCTTAAATATTAGTACTCACATGGTGGCTAACAACTGTCCATAACTCCAATTCCAGGGAATTCAGTGTCTTCTTCTGACCTCCATGGGTATTGATCGACACAGGTGCACTTATATACATTCAGGCAATACACTCATAAACATAAAATAAAAAATAATAATAAATAAATAATAGATTAAAAAATTCTTCTTCCACACATGGGAAAGGTTCTGTGTAATTTAGAAGCAAATACTGAATTTTAAAGAAAATGATTGCTTAATACCAATTGGAAGAGTAAAGTCTGTAATTTCTGACATAAAACATGACAAATTCTGCATTGATCTTTGTCTTGCTTTTCTGTGGCTGTGATAAGACACTATGACCAAGGCAAGTCATAGAAGGAAGAGTTTATTTGCAAAGGGGCAAGAGTCCATCATGACAGGGAGGCATAGCAGCACAGATGGCTGGAGCACAAGCTAAGCAGCTCACATCTTCAGGCAGGCACAGGAAGCAGAGAGCCACAGGAAATCTGGTAAGGCTTAAGAACTCTCAAAGCCTGTTCCCAGTGATACACTTCCTCCAGCAAGGTCACACCTCCTAAACCCTCCCAAAACAGCATCAACAACTGGGAACAAGAGGGATATTCTCATTCAAATCACATTGCACTCCTTGGTCCCATAGGGTCATGACCATATAAAATGCAAAACGCATTTAGCTTACCTTCAAAAGTCTCCATGGTCCTTATCAGTCTTACTACTTCCAGAATCCCTGTAAAATGAAAAGACAAATTATATACTTCCACCATACAATGGAACCAAATAATCATTCCCATTCCAAAAGAGAGGAATGGGGGCATAGTGAGAAATACTGGACCAAAACAATACCAAAACCAGTGGGGAAACACCAAATTCAGTAGCTCCATGTCTGATTTCTTGAGCTTTACTTCCAAAGGGCTTGGATGGTTCAGCCCCTCCAGTTTTGATACATGCAACATACTTCTCTCCTTGGGCTGATACCACTCCCTGTATGCATCTTCTTGGCAAATATCTCATGGCTTTAGCCTCTCCAAAGTTTTCTTGGGGTCTCCATTGCCAACCAGGCTTCTCCTTCACAGATTTATGCAATGACCTCTCTGTAACCATGGAGGAACAACCAATGAACTCTTCACTCTTGCATCTTTCATGTTTTTAAAGTCAGTACCACTTGAACGACAGTGCCAAGTTTAGCTGCTGGCCTGGGGTGGACTCTGGTCCATTCATCCACATTATCAGCATCTTGTCTGTGCTGTAGTTTTCTAGGAGTAGAAAAGTCCTCATGCATTTTTTCTTTCACAAATTGGAGGTTTCAGGAGGTGTGGCCATACTGGAGGAAGCACATCACCAGAGGTGGGCTTTGCGAGTTAAGCCCTGCCAGATACCCAGTAGCTCTCTGCTTCTTATGCCTGCTTAAAGATGTGAGCTCTGCTCTTTCTGCTCCAGCTGCCTCCTGCCACCACCCCTGACGGTCATATACGCTCTGATTCCTCTGGAGCTGTAAGTTCAAATAAATTCTTCCGTTTTTTTTTTGTTTGTTTGTTTGTTTTTTTTCCTTCAGCAATTTCATGTACTTTCTCTCTTTTTTTTTAATTCTTAAAAATTTATTAATAATCACATAATTAATGGAAGCATATCATTACAACAGCATTGACATAGTCAATAACAGTTTCCAGAGGAAGTATGCATCTCTTTCAAAATTGGCTGTAATTTTAGGTTCACAATATTGAATTAATAAAGTTATACATTATTGTACTCAGTATAAACCCTATAAAACATAAAATTGAATGAGGTTTTAACTTTTAAAAAGATCTCGATTTCATTTTACAACATGCTGTTTCATAGAGAAAAACTCATTTTTAATGCAAATAACAATTAGATGTTTGCACATGTGTCACTAATCTCCACATATCTAATTATTACTAGTCACAGTTCATTACTCTCTGAGACCCTTGGCACCTGAGCATGGATATAAATTCATCAGGTACATTAAATGGTAATGTTTTTCATATCTACTTCATTAACATGAAGCAAATTTTATGCTTCTTCAAAAATAACTCATTTTTATTGATTGGGAGGGGGTATTTCATACAGAACACCCCAAACAACCTTATTCATCTTTATACCCCATCCCAAATGGCACCCATCGATAGCTTCTCACCCCTCACTGGAGCCCATATATTCTGTCATTCCTGTTACTGTCAACTGTGTTGTCAGTGCCCCCAGTTGTTCCCCAGTGCTTGCCCACCCACTGAGTCTAGTCAGCCTACCTAGAGTCCCTTGCTTTAGGAAGATCAGTGCTTCCACATGTAGCAGCAGTCAGTTGCCAGCATTCCCTCAGATAAGATTGGGATCATCTGTTCATTTCCCCAGTTCTATGCTGGGTTACTGTGTGGGAGTCTCTTGAGCCGCCCTGGCCAAACACTCAAAAGAGGGTATCACCTGTCTGGCATTGTTTCTTGTTATGTGGCTTTTAGCTATACGCATGGACTCTTAAATAATTATATTGATCCCTTTACTCTTTGGTTATCTTTTCCTTTTCGGTGCTTAAGACCATACAGTTTACCCAAATAAACCAATTTATTTTTACTTTTAAAGTCATTTGAGGATCTGTACCTCAGGGGTCACATGGGCTTGGGAGGAGCCCCTGGTTCCTTTATTTTACCAGTTCCATCATTGTGAAGATGTCAAAGGTCCAGCTTGACCATGGCTGGATTCACTTGGAAGCATGGAGGAAATGTTTCCTCTGTATTGATCCTTCTCTTTGTAGACTGGACACTGATTCAAAAACATCTGGTAGGGTCTCCAGGGCCTCCTTGATCAAGAGGACAGGTAATGCACCACAGGTACAGAATATTTTGAGAGATGATCCAGAGTCCCCTGGAACTTAGCCGACCTTAGAGGAGAAGGAGCAAAAACTGTACTTTAAGACCCTCTGACAAAATTAGTATAGGCCTCAAAGTAAACATCCAAGAAGGTTAGTTCCGCCAGGTTGGTACTTTTTTTTTTTTTTTAATTTTCAAATTTTATTTTCAAAGGAGAAGGAAAAAACTGTACTTTAAGACCCTCTGACAAAATTAGTATAGGCCTCAAAGTAAACATCCAAGAAGGTTAGTTCCGCCAGGTGTTTACTTTTAATTACCACATGTTACATAGATTAAACTTGGGTAAAAATCAAACATTCTCAGATAAACCATGAATAGACATATATTTGGTTCCTTGAGATAGATGTATGTATAATTTGTCAGTATGGTGTTGGACTAATATGATATCCTGTTTGCTTTATTTTTAACTAGCTAGGCATTATTTATTTCTCTCACTTTTTAACACTTCCACCATGGTTTCCCCATTTAAAGTGCCCCCATTTTCCCCATTTCTCCCTTGATAATACCCTTCTTCTATGGTCCCACCTCTCTTGAGCTCCTTCATTCCCTTTACCCTCAAGGTTCCTTGTATAACCCTCCCTCCCCCCTCCCATTTAAATAACCCCATTTTTATCCATATCTCCCTTAGTAACACCTGTTTCCTACTGTTCTTTCTCAGGGTCTTTCTTTGCCTTTACCTCCCTGGTTCCTTTTCATTATCCTGGTTCCTGTAGTAATGTCTGGATACATAGTCACAACGATTTAGTGCTAGAATTCACATATGAGGGAGAACATACATCATTTGTTGTTCTGAGTCTGTTACTTCACTTAGTATAACAGTTTCTAGTTCTATCCATTTACTAGCAAATTCATTATTTCATCTTTCTTTACTGCTGAGTAGAACTCCATTGTGTAAATGTACATTTTCATTATCCACTTGTCAGTTGAGGGACACTTAGGTTGCTTCGATTTCTTAGCTATTGTGACAAGAGCAGCAACAAACATGGATGTACAAGTGTCTCTGCAATAGGATGAGTTCTTTGGGTATATGCCAAGGAGTGGTATAACTGGG
>NW_008352267.1:11538905-11539445 GCF_000622305.1 Nannospalax galili
ACCTTTACAGGACATTTTGCACGATGCTCATAGTCCCTGGGAACTAATCGACCCAGGAGGGCAAGGAGCAAAAAGTGTCCTTTGATTCCCTCTGACCCAATTAGTATAGATCTCAAGGTATGTCTGTTAAACATCCAAGAAGGTTAGTTCCACCATTCTGGCATTTTTAATTACTGTGTGTCATGCCGATAAATCTTGGGTAATGACCAGTTGGTCTCAAAGCAAACTTTTCTAGAGATATATTTCTTGATCTGTTATGTATATTTTGTCAGTAGATTGCAGGAATAATATAGTTCCCTCTGGTTTTCGTGACTAGCTAGGCATTGTTTCTCTCTTCTATTGTCTCACCCCTCTATCATGGTTTTCCCACTTAAGGTGTCACCACTTCCCCCCCTTTCTTCCTTACTAATACCCTTGCTCCTATGATCCTACCTCTGTTGAGTTTCTTCTTTCTTCTTATCCCCCAGGTTCCTCATATACCCTTCCCTGCCCCCTCCGTTAAACTAACCCAATTTTTATCCATATCTCCCTTATTAAAGC
>NW_008352267.1:11539930-11540217 GCF_000622305.1 Nannospalax galili
AAATGTCATGGGGATTTTGATTGGCATTGCATTGAATCTATATATGACTCTTGGTAGGATGGTCATTTTCACAATATTGACTCTTCCAATCCATGAGCATTGGAGGTCCTTCCATCTTCTGATCTCTACCTCAATTTCTTTCTTTAAAGAGTTAAAATTTTCATTGTAGAGCTCTTTAAGGTTTATTCCAAGGTATATTATTTTTTTGTGGCTATTGTGAATGGGAGGGTTTCCCTGTGCTCTTTCTCTGACTGCTTGTCATTGGTATATAGAAAGGCTACCTATTT
>NW_008352267.1:11543337-11570706 GCF_000622305.1 Nannospalax galili
TTTGTGTGTTCTTTAAATTCAGTGAATTCTTTTATCATATTCATCATTGTTCTTTTGAGTTCCATGTCCTGCATTGTCTCTAGGGCGTTCTCAATGTGCTCCTCTAGAGGATTACTGGCAATTGGTGGGGATAAGTTATTTTGGTTTTTCATGTTATTATTTTTTCTCTGTGATTTTGACATGTGAATTTCGTAAGCTTCTGGTTCTCTCTTTTGATTTTATATTGTCTTGGCCGAATTGATTGTGTCTTCAGGAGTTCTGCGGTGGCCCAATTCCAATGTGGATCAGAAGTTTTCAGACTTCCTTCTTAGGTCTGGAATCTTCTAAGAATGCTTTTGGCCTCAGGAACTTGGGTGTTGGACTGACCTGAGACCCTGGCCGTGGCCGCACCATGCAGGGATGCAAAGGCAGATGGGGAGGGAAGAAGCCCCAAGATTTCCCAGGGAGTGGATTGAGTAGCTGGGTTGTACTGGATGCAAAGGTTCAGGGAGAGGAAAGGTAACCCTCAGAGCCCCAGAAAGAGGCTGTCAGCCCCAGAAAGAGGCTGGCGGGTGTTACAGGACCAGGGAAGTAGAGGGAGGTGAGGGAGGGGCCAGGACCAGCAGAGGTGCTCCTGGGGCCCAAGAAAGGCACTGAGTTTGTCTGGGTGAGAAGGGTCAGGAAGTAGTATTGGTTCCCCAGGGCCCAAACTAAGAGTATAGAACGGCACGGGGGATGGAAAGGTGAATGTGGCTTAGGGAGTCCTGGTGCGGAGGGCTGCGCTATAGACTTTCCCCAAGAGGTCTGAGGATAGTAGTGCAGGCTAGGAGAGTTAGCCGTTGGTGCAGTCCCCATAAATTCTTCCTTTTATAAGTTCCCTTAATCATGGCATTTTATCACAACAGAAAAGTAACTAAAACAATCCTCTCTACAACTTGCAGGAAAAGAACATAAGGAAGACTAACAGAGTACTCACTTTAAAAACACTTCATATGACAAGCAAAAATGTTTACTATCAATTACATGTGCAAACATAAGACGTTTTACCTAATTGTGGGGAAGTTTTAAAGTGAAAGAATGTAATGATCAGCAGTCACTGCACTAGTTACCATTTTTCCTGCCATTGTTTTCAATAAAATCTGCACAGAAATGAAAAAACAACAGTGATGGGCAGTATAAAATATTTTAGGTATTGATTTCTCCCAATAGCCTAGTACAGAGTAATAACCTAATCCATGAATGTTTATAAGATCTGAAGTTTTGTAGTTTATACATAAAGTAGGAATTATGCTCTGTATTTCAAGAAAAATGAACCTGAGATCTTGCTGCAGAAAGTTAAGTAAAAGATTCTGTGTATGCACTTTAATGCAATCATCCCACTCATGAAAAACATGTGTCATAAACCTAGTGCTTGAGCATTTAAGATGATAATCTAGGGACTAGATTGATGGCTCAGTGTTTAAGCTGCTCTTGCACAGGACTTAGGATGTATTCCCAGCACCCAGAGGATGGATAATAGCTATCCAGCTCCAGGAGAATTCAACAACCTCTTCTGACCTCTCTGAGCATTGCATGACACATGTGTATTTATATACATACAGGCAGTACACTCATACACATAAAATAAAAAATAATAGATAAAATAGTAAAAAATAAATGATAATCTAAAAAGTAGGTAAATTGTCCTGTCAAAATAGCCTTACAACATGAACTAGCCACATTTTCTGCCTTCTGCAGTGGCTGATCCTGATCTCATCCAAACAGAATGGACAAGCATGAAAAATCAGTTCTGTTTATATTCAAAGTATCTGAGTTTTCAGAGTTCATTAATTGTGTAGAAAAATTAAATTAATCATTTGTCATTTCATGTCGACATAACTTGTGAAAGTTATCCTATGTGCATATTATATACACTGTGTTTTGCGTTAATTATACTCTAAATAAACCTGCTTTAGCACAATTGTGTCATCCCATCCTGAGAACTTCCTATGAAATGAATCCATTCTGCGTGACATATTATGAGTGCAGAAACATGTTTATAACAGGGTAGGAGAGTTTCCATTTTCATTATATTAAGCATGTAGTTTGTGGCAGAAACTTTTCTAAACATTTTATACATGGTGACTAATGTTTTGGTTACAGCCACTGTAGGAAAGAAACAAACACAAGCACATGCAGGTAAGTGTGCACACAGAATAGAGGGTTAAAATGCACACTTTTAATTAAAACATTCTCTAACCACATACTGCCATCATCTGCTTTTCTCTAAGACCAATCAAATAATGACATATTCATCTTTGTATTCCAAAATTGATTATTTTTTTAAAAAAGTAGATAATTAGAACAAATCAAGCAGTATTATATATTATTACTTGACTTTGAATAGAGGTAACAAAATGTACTTAAAAAATACTGGCTTGAAGCTGGGTGTGGTTCTGCGCATCTAATCCCAGGACTCAGGAAGCAGAAGCAGGCAGATTTCTCAGAGAATCTGTGAGACCCAGGGCAGCCTGCTCTACAAAGAAAGTTCCATGCCACCCAGGGCTACAGGGAGACCCTGTCTAAATAAAGCAAAATAAAACAAAACAATAAGTACTATCTTGGGAAAGTTGATCGAATATAGTTAATGTCATTGATAGACAAAATGTGAGTGAAGAATTCTCCAAATTATTTTCAACTTTATTATAATAAAATGATAAATAACTGGTATAAAATTGTATCTATATCTAGATTAGTTTAGTTGCAATTAGTTCTCTTGCTGTATATGGTTGATACATATAACTACAACTCCTTTATACTACCTGCACACTAAAATATAATTTTTGAACTATGTGTAACTGAGAATTCATTTAGTGTAAGGTGAGCCACTTACTGTCTTCTCTGTCTCTCATTGCCAGATGCATCTATGTAATGATTGGTGAAGAGGACAATGTGACTGGCCTAGAGAAAGACAGGAGGAAAGCAGACCCTGTACTGATGGAGAAAGAGCATAAAACAATTAATAAAAATCATGACATTTATTTCCTGTTCATTTGATGCAGGTTGTACTGCTTATTGATATTTAAACCATCTGATATTTAAACTTCCTTTATCAATACTCAAAACTAATTTAGAAGTCATACTCTGAAAAATGTGAATTTCAATTTTCTTTACTGAGGACAGAAAGAAAAAACTCAATAATATATGAATTTGTTGGGATGATCATAACAAATTAAAACAGATTCCTCAAACAACATAAGCGTATCTCATCACAGACCTGAAAACTCTTAAGTCCAAGACCAAGGTGTCAGCAGAATTGACGTCTTCTTGGGCCTCTCTCCTTGGGTTTTCCAAGGTTGTCTTCTCTCTATGTTCTCACACACTCTTCTCTGTTTCTGTATCCTAATCTTTCCACATAAGGAGACCAGAAGGATTGAGATGTGGCCCACCCTCCCTTCTCACCTAACTTTATGAAGACCCATCTTCAAACATAACATAAGCACATTCTGAGCTACTGAGTATTAGGTCACCAGCTTTTGAATTTGGTAGATGTAGAGGTGGGGGAGAAGAGGAAGAGGAAATAGGAAGTGAGTGACAAAATGAAGGGGTGGAAGCTAGGGTTCAGTAACACAATTAAGCTTATCACAGACCACCTTGCATGGGTAAAGAATCACCTGCCTGGGTGATCTATGTGGCCCTCCTTGTGTTGCCAAGATGCTGCAGGGGATGAGGACGGTGATGTCATAGCAATCCTCCTTTGTAAATCTCCCAAGTAAACTGCAAGAAGATTCGATGTATAGGCAAATAACATTCATTCTAATAAACAAGATATAAAAATTATAAGCATATTTAGTAAAATATTTTAAACACATTAAAAGTTATTTGCATTGCATCTTGGTGTAATCTGATTAATCTACCCATTTAAGTAATTAATTTGAGAAGAAAATGTAATTTCCAATCAATATTTTTGTGAAGAAAAATGTTTTCATGTTTCAACATTTTCTTAACATCTATAACATTATTGATAAATACGAGTCATTCTTAAGTTTGTGTTAACCTCAGAGAAAAAGAAACAAACTTTTTTAATTGGGTCGCAGACATAGAAATCAGTTTCCTCTAATCCTTAATACAAACATTTTTATACTTAAGATCACAAAAAATGCACAAAAAATAACGTGTTTCAAAAAATTTCATATTAATATATTTCATTCATTCTGTTGCCAGTAATCTGTCTACATACATAATGTTTAGTTGATAACCTAAAAAAAATGTATGTTCGTTTTGAATTGCTTATGAAGTTGTTCCTCTTTGATTAAAACACTAGAGGGCACCCTTTCCTTCTGTTAGAACACTGCTTCACTATTAAAGGCTGGAAAAGCAGAAAGATTGCTATGCAAAAATCATATTTTTATCATATTTATGCATTTGCTTCAATGTTTATTACATTCTAATTTTTCTGATCCCTTATGTCAGATAATACTAACTAATATTTAGTAGATTTGTGAATGAAAGGCCAGAAATATCACTATGGCAGAGAGCCTGAAGTCCCAGACCATGCCCTAGCTCATGGAGGTGAACAGAAGAGCTCTTTGGTGCTGCTTGTGATGTCTGTTAAATGTAATCAGCCTAAATTTCTCTGTTTAGGTTTAAGGAGGGTTGACCGTGACTCTGTTTTCCTGTATTTTATTTTCTCAAAGTAATAACACACTACTGCTAGGTTAGTCCAACTTTAAATTTTTTTATTTATTTTTATTTTTTGTTTTTGAGTAAATACTCAAAACTGACTGCATGTAGGTAAGTGTGCCCATGCATGAAATGCCCACAGAGGCAGAATAGGGCATGGAATGCTCTGAAACTGGAATTGTGAATGATTACGAGCTGCCATGTTGGTGCTGAGAATGGAACCCAGGTCCTTCATCTTCAAGAAAAGCCTCACCTCTCCAACCCCTAGTCAAAGTTTTAAAAGAGAGTGAAAGAGACCTGCTGGGCATAGAGGGCAATTGAGAATTCAGTGACGACCCAACCAATAATAAGTGCCAATATTTATTTATCATTAACCACGGTCAAATACTCAACCATTTACTTAAACGTTTTACTTACCATATTGGAACAGTATTACATTAAATAGTATTACCATTCCACTCTCATTTTTAATAAAGAATAAGGTTATAGTATTATGAGAATAGTAGATAATCTAACATTCACCTATTGTTATCACTATATAAAACATTTCATAGGCTGGGTAATTTATAAATAATAGAATTTTATTTCTCACAGTTTTGAAAGCGGGAAAACAATATCAAGATGCCTGCAACTTTAGTGTCTTGGGTCCTGGTCTTTGCTTGCAAAATAGCAAACTTCCAGAAGCCCCTGTAATCACATATTGAAAGAAATAAGGCCAAGAAGACCCAGAGGGTTCTCTTTTGCCCTTTTATAAAGTCATTAATCGTGGGGGCTGGGGAGGTCTTGGAAAGAACCAGGGTTCGATTCCCAGACCCCACATGGCACCTAACAACCTTGGCAACTCCAGTTCCAGGGGAATACAATACCTTCTTTTGACCTCTGCAGGCATTGCATGACACAGGTGCACTTATACACATGTGGGCAATACATGCATACACAAAAAATAAAAATAATAAATAAAATATTTAAAGTTATTAATCGCACTGATAAAGGAACTTCTCTATAGATTTTTGTCATCTTCTAAAGGCCCTACATTTTAATAAATGTTTCAGATATGAATTTCACTAAACACTTTCACATCCTATCCAAATCCATTTCCAGAATTTAAGAAATTGTGAAGAAAACATATTACATTTAGTTCAGACAAGAAAAAAATCAGAATGGGTTTTGACCTGATGGTCAACCACCTAGCAATGGTGGTAATGATGGGTGTGATGTTGCAGTGGATGATAGCAGTGGGATATATTTATTTTGAATGCTTGGCAAACTTGAGAATATTCAGATTGTGAAATAATGCTAATATTCCCTTAAGTGTTATCTGTATCAATTAGTAATCTGAAGATGATATTACTTTCATAGAAAAGCTCAAGTCTGTAATAACTAGGTTGATACCACTAGTTTACACTGTGAGCTAAGCATTTTCCAAATGCTTTTAGGTTGAGGGAAAGAAGGTGTGGGTTGTCTCAGAATTGATGAGTTCTCAAGATTTTTGTGCAAAATTCAGAAGATATGGCGAGATACTGTCAGTCTCCAAGGAGGCAGGCTGCTAATTAGTCTAAGCAGGGATAAGAGTGATGTACAAGATAATGTCTGTCCAATTGTTAACACTTCCTTTTTATGAAGAAAACTCACTGACTGAACCAACACTTCTTGCAAATCCTTGCCAATCCCTGGACTCTCTCTCACTTACCAAAAGGAAATGCCCCAGAAACCCTTAGTCTGCATCTGGCCCAATAGGAAACACCCTCTTATTCATTTAGTTTATCCCTGTGTATTCACAACATGCACAAATATGCACATTCACACACATACACACATGCACACACCCTACAGTAGATATTGGGAAATTTATGAGAAAATATTGTTTTCTCTTTTATTTGTATTTATCTGTTTATTTTTATGGATGTTAGTGTTTTGCCTGCATGTATGTAAGTGCACCGTGTGTGTGCAATGCCCATGGAGATCAGAAAAGGGCACTGAATCCCATGGAACAGGAGTATCAGAATTGTTAGCTGCCTTGTGGGTGGTAGAAAAGAATTTGGGTTCTCTAAGAGCAGCCAGTACTCTTAACTTCTGAGCCATCTCACCAGCCTCAATATCACTTTTCCTCAAGTTATTTTATTTTCATTTTATATGCAGAAGTGAATTGCTTGCATATGTATAAATCACTCCTCACTCATGTTGTGTAATGTCCAAGAAGGTTAAAAGAGGGAGTCAGATTTCCTGGAACTGGAATTAGGACAGTTGTTAGCTGCCATGTGTGTGCTGGGAATCAAACCTGGGTCCTCTAGAAGAGCAGCAAGTGCTCTTAATCACTGAGTCATTTCTCCAGCCCCAATACTGCTTTTCTTCAGTTGTTTGTGAACAGACTGAAATATATTTTTCTATGGATGGTGAAATGGAAACACATTAAAACTGATATAATCTCTGTATGGAAAAAGTTTTAAATTAAGATTTGAGCTTTGTCTATTAAGGGAAATTTTATATACTTTATCACAAAAGAAAAAAATCAGCATAATTTTTTTAGGGAGAAAGTAAAGTTGAAATTTTTTTACTCTGTGACAAAAGTAAATTGTTAGCTGTTAAGTATTTCTGACAGTAAGAGATTGCTGTGTACTTTAGATACCAAATAGCATAGTGATTCAAAAATGATACAGTAATGTATCAAGGATGATTTCCAGTGAAAGAATGAAACATGCTACCCATCTGCTTTTATTGTTTGCTTTTTACCTCCAGTAAATATGAAAGCACAATAACTAAAGAAAAAATATGAAAAGAACCTATGGTCTGATAATTTTGAAAGTTCTCCCCCTCTCCAAATGACCAAAGGCAGAAAAATGGGAGATTTATTATAGGCTCTATTGATAATGCCAAATACAAAGCTATAAAAAAAAAAGTTCATTTAAACCTAGTAAAAAAATTTTTAAAGATCAAGATATTTGGCCTCACAATGGAGTAAAGTTTTCTGGTATCACTGCTGAGCTTCACAGATCACAGTCTTGCTGTAGAACTTTCAGTAGGCTCACAATGTTGTTATAGAAGGAAGTGGGAATAACTTTAGGAGTGACTTAAGGAAGAGGTTACCAAGCAAACAAGAACAAAAACCTGTGGGTTTGGATTTTACCAATGGAATGAACCATATCAACTCCAGGGAAATACCTACAAGGTTCTTATTAGAAAGACTGCTTGTTTGAAGTAACAAAAAACAAAGGGAGCGCAAATGTAAAGGAGGCTGAAGTCTCCCCAAATTTATGGCAGGAATCAGGTGGATTAAACTCTTCAGCTGCAAATCTGTGATGTTGCTCACAGTAAAGGAAAGCTTACTTAAGAAAGAGCCCAGCAAGCAGAGTCAAGACCACAGAAGGTGGAGCCACATTACCTTATCCATAAAACAGCAATAATGGTATATGGCAGAACAGCCTTTCCTTTTTTACTGACATTACACCATCTTAAAACCTAACTAAAGAACTCGATAGGAGATGAGTTAAGTGCACTCAAACAAATGATTTGGGGAAAATGATACTAAAATTAAAGAAAATAGAGATAGAAATATCAAGATACTGTTTTACTTTATGGACAGAAATACAACTTGATTGAAAAACTGATCCATCAGTTCTAAGTAGATATCAAAAATTGGCTTAACATTTATGAATATCTCTGGGTATCATAAACATGGCTATTGAAGTTGGATCCTTTTGCACATGTGATTACCCTTTACTTAATGCAAATTATTGTTTTATTCTTGATATGATAGAAGGTTTTGCTCATTCCACCTGTGTGTGTGTGGTTTAAGGCAGTGCCTGACTACATTACTCATTCTTCTATTCATTTCTCTTAAACAAACCAAGTCGAACACTCAAGTAAATTCTTTTCTACTTTGTATTTTTAAATGTCTATGCACTGTTCTGTTGAGTATTTGGGCTACACACTAATCCTGCTTTGCAACTGCTTATCACCTCACATTTTTCACTGTTAAGAAAAGGAAATATGTAAAATAAAGATAATGAATAGTCATTAAAACAAATACAAATATCTTAACATATGTTTACAAGTTCTTTGATATTCTTCCTTCCAGGGGTAGGAGCTTAATTCTTCTCTTGAAAGTGGACTGAATTCCTGACTTACATCAACAAAGAAAGAAAGGAAGTAAGAAATGAAGATGAAGAAAGAAAGATAATAAACTTAGAGAAACCTACAGACATGCCACTTTTATGATCTAATTGAGGGTAAATCTTTTAGAGATGACACATGTTGACATCTTTTCCTATGACATGATATGACATGATATGATATGATATGATATGATATGATATGATATGAAGGACATGCATTTATGTTTTCATTTCTGAAATCAATAACTTCAGCATATTTATAATAAAATATTGAGGAAACACAAATTGAAGAATATTATAAGAATGAACTTCAAACATTCCATAGTTACTAAAATACAAACTAAAATTTCAATGTCTCTAGGCTACATGACATAAAAATGTAGTACAGCCTTCTGAATGCACTTAAATTACCACAAATTAAGCTTATTAAAACTGTATAGCTTTATTTTCCTCACTCTAGATATTCTTATATCTTAAATGGATCTTAAACATTCAAAAAAAATTGCCAGTATTGCATTTTTATGGAGGCTCTAAGGGGCTAGCGCAAACTCAAACACAATGTTTTTCTATTATAAACATGCTACTTACATTGATCCACTGATCTGTATCAGGCACGAATATAGTTCTTTGAGAGAGCAGATAAGAATCATAAGACTTGGTCTGAACAGGTCTATGCTAAACACTGTTACCAAATGGAACGGAATGTAGCATCTCTGTGTCCTTTTCTAGGATAACTCAGAATCAGATACATACTGATGCCTAGCCAATTCCTGACAACTGGGTGAATAAGGCATAAAAATAACATGAAATAAACTGATTAAAAGGCATCTGTTAAGGTTTGTGAGTGAAGCCATTAGTGTGTTTGCAGGCTGTAAAGAAATTTGTAACCTGTGATAGATCTACTAGAGCCAAGGCTTTCAATAATTGTTTGGACAAAATTGCAGGTTCTTGTCATGTCAGTTGACTCCATTATCTAGTCAGCCACTAATTTTATAGGAATTCCAAAGACAAACTGACCATGGTAGGATGAATGGTAGCTGTCCTTGATCTCAACTACATCAACTTCTATCAAGGGTAAACTTGCTGAAAATAGTCTACCACCTGAAGAGACCAATGCTGACTTATTAACATGGTGCCAGGTACTATGGTGTCCAACCACGACAAACACCTATGTGCCTACAGCAAAATCTTTCATTGTGTAGACTCTATCCAAAATCATCTTCACTAGAATAGCTAAACCTCTAGATTTGAATTTATGAAATTTTTATAAGGGTTGTGATCACACTTAGCATTCATTTTAGCCCAAACTACATCCTTTTAAGAAACTAGTTTTATAACCAAAGTGCAATTATAGTCGTATGAAATTTATATCATATACCCCATCAACTAGAAGCATCAGGTATAACTGACAGTGAAATGATCTACTCAAGAATAAATTATAGTACTAGTAACCAAATAACAATCTGCTAAAATGACTGGGCTGTATTTTCAGATGACATGATATTCTTTTTATCAGAAACAAATATTTGAAGTTAACTCTCCACAAACCAGACTACAAGGAAATACATTCTTCTGAAGAAGTCCAGACAGTAATGTGGGCAAAGTTCTGCTCACTGCCACAGCTGCTGCTTCTCTCTCAGAATGCTCCTGCATCTCCAGTCACACTGACTAGAAATTTTAGTTCACAATAGAAAACTGCTTCTTTTGTTGTGAGGCTTTACTATTCGATGCCATGTTATAGTACCTTACATAAAGATAGCCTGATTCTTAGCATTCATTTTCAGATCAAGAATGAACCCAAAATGCTGAGAACCTGTTCCTTCAGATTTCTCCAGGAACTTTACTCCAGAACAAGGGCTTGCTCTGTGTCTTATTGAAACAGTATAGCCAGCATAAAATTGGAATTGAAAAGCTGGACCATTAACAATTTGCCCTTTCTGATGAGGAGAAGGAGAAGAATTTGAACTCGTAAGCATCAACCTTGGATCCATGGTTCACAAAAGTCAAGATTTCTAGATGTGTTCAATATAGCTGGTAGAGCTTTGCAGAGAGGCAGTTTTCTTTAAGAAGACAGAGAAAGAAACAGGAAGAAGGAATTACTCTCAATGAGAGTGCAGCAGAGTTGTCAAATCAACCAAACCAAATCAAACTCTTAAATCATTCTGATCATAACCCCTTCATTTCTTGTGTCCTCAATGTATACTTTTATTAAATTTGTGTGCATAATACTACATCTTAAGCATATTTACAGCCATGTGCCCACCTTCATTTCTTTATCATTTCTATATTTTTGTTCACTTCTGGCAGATGTGTGGCAAGCAGAAATAAATTAATATCAAAATGTCAGACTTCTAGTTAGAGAACATGCTTTTTGTTATTCATTTTATTAGAAATGAATAATATTTTGTACAAGATATACAAGTACCTTGTGGAAAGTAGAAAAGCTGGCATTCTTTGGCATGAGAGACAGGCTTGAACTTAGGGTGAAAGTCTTATTGACAGCCATACAGTAGGCCCGAGGCAACAGCCCAACCACTGGAGCCACAAGAAAAGCCTTGTGACATTTGCTCCCATTGGCAGATCATGAGACTGATGACTAGAGCTCGCCACTCCCTAATCGCCACCCTTGTAATCCAAAATTGCAACACTTAGATATTGCGACAGTCAGGGTCATGTGGTTTCCAGGAATCCAGGCTTTGTAATCTGAAACCCAGTATGCTAATGAGGCATCCTACCCTCTATTCTGTGATAGGATGTTAAGTGTGTTATGCTAATAAGGTATCCTATTTGCTGTACTGTGATAGGATGCTAAACCTGTTATGCTAATAAGGTATCCTACTTGCTGTGCTGTGATTGGACCACTACCCCTATATAAGCTTGTGCCATCCTGCAATAAAGCAGACTTGTGTCATTGAACCTGGTCTCCTGTGTCTGAATGTGGCTCTGCTGACGCAGTCTCCTCACCAACCCTGGGGTCCAGGACCAGAAAGAAGCAGTGATGACAGAAGAAGGTACTGGGCAGGCAGAAGAGCAGCCACAGCCCAGGGAGAGTGGAGGAGCAGCCTCAATGCCCATGAGAACAAAGGAGTGGCACCCATGAGAATGGAGGAGCGGCCGCCGCCAGCATGACCGCACTTTGGTTTGTGAGTACTGACACAATCTAGTTCCATTAAAAATTAACAATTTTACATCATACTTCTATTGTCTAGGTAGCAGAGTCAAAGTTAAGCAGTATATGCTCAAAATTCCCATTTTCTATAAAGTTGTATCTTAAAAATACATCAAACCCATCATGTTTCTGGGCTAGAGTAATAGCTCAGCAGTTAAGAGCACTGGCTGCTCTTGAAGAGGACCCTGGTCTGGTTCCCAGCACCACAAGGTGTCTGTTCTCAAGTTCTTGGCAATGACAGGTATAGACTCCATCTTGTCAAGCAGATCTTAAATCCAATCAGAAGGCAGTTAGCTACTTCTATAACAGTTGTGCTACTGTTACACAAGTGGACATATATTGCTCAGCCAACAATTACTGTAACTCACAGGATTCACACCTGGATAAAGTTAATGATTACTTTTCTCTTCCAGCAGCATGCATAGCAGCTTCAAACCCTGTGAAAGCCAGTCAGTAGAGAAGAAGCTTCAAGATCAGTACCAGTTTTATTTCTCCTTGTTTGTCTTATGACTCACACATGTAGTGTCTTCAGCAATAGTGTCTTACCATCAAGTTCTGACAGGTAACCAAAATCAGTGGCAATATCCAGTATTATTTGGGTGTCTATGGGACCTCTTGGCCAACAATTCCAAAAGATGTAACCCATTACTGGCATTGGGCTTTTTATTTGCAAGCCTATGGTGTTTTGAAGGGACATTGAACTGCCATTATAAGGTAGCTATATTTAAACTCTTTACACACACACACACACACACACACGCACACATCACATATATATGTGTATATATGAAGCTTATATAGTAATAGGTTCTCATATTGCTTTTTCCAAAAGCCTTTAGTATTAGTTATCCCTCCCCATATTCCCTCCTCTGCCCTATCCTCCCATTTCCCACCCCATTGACCCTGTTCTGCTCCATTATTCCTCTTTCCTACATTATAGCACTGCATTCAATACTCCCTTGAATACCCTCCATGTCTTTTATTAGTTATCTGACATCTATGGATTTTCCCATTAAAATACACATATCTAAAGATTTAAAACTAGCATCCACTTATGCAAGAGAACACGGGCTCCTGTCAGGGTCTGGGTTGCCTCCCTTAAGATTATTGTTTCCAATTCCATTCATTTGCCTGCAAATTTCTCCTTTTTCCTTACATTATTTCTTATGTATCTTTCTATAATCCTAAGTGAAAAGAGAAGTATGAAAATACCAGCTTAAGATAAGCATGCAGTGAATCAAACATCACACCACAGTATGGAGGTGAAATTGGCACTTAAATTTGTGTCTCTTTAATGCTATAACCAATGTCCCTCATCACTCTCACAGTAGTAAACAAGAAGGAGGTAACACAGTTTGGAAAAAACACACTGTTTATGGGAGGATCACTTCTATTGCAGGCTTTTATTGCCCTCATGCTTATTTGGTAAGGATGTGCTGGGTAATGTTTAAGAGCTGGAGGAAGCTTTACCTTGTGACCTTCCACAGTTCTGAGGTGTGAGTATTCTCATCACATGGATTTCAAGGTACGAAAGCTAAGTTTGGCAAGAAGCAAATATTACTCCAATTCAAAACTTCATTAGACTCCCTGATTAGGTGTTTCAGCTCTCAAATTTCACAGACAAGGCTGATTATCGTAAAATACAGTATTTTTAAAGAAAGGAAAGCAGATAATTACTCAATTCAGGGACTCATTCAGATGAGGAAGTAGAGATTACCTGAAAAACATTGCCATGTTTTTATGATCTAAGAACAAGGATATTTTATCATGACAGCCCTCTGGCATGATCATCATTTGTTCTGCTTGACTGTCTTGAAACAGCTCAATGACAGCATTTCCTAGTTCTCATTCTTTTGTGTTTGGGAAGATAATGAATGCACAGTCCTGAAGAACTGATACAATATATGGACAACTTCAATGTGATCATCAAAGATGCTCTGCCATTGCGCAAGAGCCATCAATGAACAATTCCATCCTTAATGGATCATCTGAATTGGAGATTAGAATTTTTGTATATATTCAGATGTTATAATAAATGAGAGAACTTTGAATTAAATTGGTAATAGCATAAACCAGAAATAACAAAATCAAGATAATACATCTTTCAATAGACTTGTATTATGATGTATTTCATTTCACATATCATCTGTGCTATTTCCTTTGGTTGTTTCAGAATTTATTTGTATCAACTGCTTTTTCTTCTGTCTGCATGGCTTTTTCTTCTGATATTCAAATACACAATCCCTGTTAGAAGCAAACACTCATTTTATTTTTCCACTCACTCTGCAGCGATCTCACATCGTTGGCTTTGGTATAAAGCTCCTGCCTAATCATTCAGCGGCTCTCCCACACAGCCAGCTATTCACAATCAGCACAAATCCCTCAATTCAATTTTATTCAGTGCAGCTCAATTCAAAGCAGCTCAATTCAGCTCAGTTCAACTCATTCTACCACATGTTGGTGCCAATTCTAATTCTGTCCTGTTTTTCTTTTCTTTTCTTCCCCTTTATAATTTTTTTTGTTTTGGATGATCAAAGAATACCTGAGAAATAGATCTGGTAATTTGATCAATCATTAAGCTGTCCTTTCTTTGAAAGGTGGATGTTTACAACTGGGTGTCACTCTTGACTTTTTCAGTTTTTTTATACACATCTTACTTAATGCATGGATACTCTTTTCTTCAGCACTTTGATATTTATTACTTCCAGAAGTTACTCTTTCTTTGATCTACTCAGTGAACTTTCCATGTTGACTTCCAATGATCATATTTTGTTACAAAACAGAAGCATACAATAATAAAATGTGTCATTCTGACAAAAAAATGCATTAAAGGGTTCTTTCTGTTTCTCAGTTTCTATTGTATGCCATGGCAAAACAACATCTGTTAAACACTTCTTAAAATTTAAAAAACTCTAAATTTCTTAATTATTCCTGCCCTTTTACCTACTTGTGTCTATATAAATAGCTTTGGTAATTTTAACATTTAAATTTTAACTTTTATTTTTTACTTTCTATAAACTTAGGAATTCTACTAACATTTTTATCATTTTCATCAAGTCATTTAGACCAATTCCCTCATTGTTAAAAGTAGAATTACCTCTTTTGTCACTAGTAAACTCTTTTAAATTACATAACCATCAAAGTTCCTATGGAATCTTTAAACAGGACTACACTTTTTATTTAGCTTTGAACTGCTTGGAAAGTATAATTAATATATGACTTTCTAATAACACTGTTATAAACACTTTATGTTGGACACATATGCATATGTTTATACTTTATATAAACCAATAAAGCATAGGTAATTAAAAAAATAAATAAACAAGTAGCAATTGAATGGAAGGTAGTGATATCCCAGTGGACCAGGACAGCCAGTCCTTGCTTTACACATATAAGCAAATGGCATCACTGCCAACTAAGGTTCTGTGTATGCATCTCAACATTATTTTTGATTTCTCCAAAGATTTAATATTCAGAATTGATTTAAAAATTGCAAAACATGTAGAACCAAGCAGTCTCTCACTGGAGTCTCCTCCAATTGATCTTTTCCTGTCCTATACAAAGGAGCCTCACTTTACTCTGATTCCAATCCTGCTTCAGCAGAGTCTATTAGCAAACAGAATAATGTTATCAAATTGAAATAATATCAGTCCATTTCTATTCAATGCCTTTGATAGTCATTAAATTAAAAGCACGATTCCTCTTCACTACTTGTAAAGTCATAGAGACTGTGGGCCCATCTACTTCCACATTCTTAACTCTTACCATCTTTGCTTTTCTCTGCTTTTTTATGTGCACAGGCTTATTTTCTAACTCTTAGGTACCCCATGCTCACTCCTCTCTTAGAATCTTTCTGCTGACTTTTATACCTAGAAAATACCTTTGTCACGTGGTTTTGTATTCATCATTCTACTCATCCAGGACTTTGTTTAAAATTTATTTCTCTGACAGAGCCTACCCTGTTTGGGTCAAAACTGGTTCTTTCTCTGAAAATTACTGCCTGTGCTATGGTCATTTTTCTTTTCCTTTTGTAGAAATGTGTTTTATTTTTAATTATGGGGGGGGGACAAGTGTATGTATATGAGAGCAGATGTCTGCAGAGACCATAGATGTGTTATATCCTCTGGAGCTGGAGTTACATGTGGTTGTGAGCAGACTGATGTGACTTCGGAGAACAGAATAATTACAGTCTTCTGCATGATTCATATGGACTGTTAATCACTGAGTCATCCCTAAAACCCCAGTGGTCATTTTTCTATAGTAATTACTTACTCTGTCATGATTAAAGAATCTGTAAAGAACAAAGTTTTCCTAAAAAGTTGTTCAGTTTTGAATTTTTCTAATTATAACACTTCATTGAATTTGAAGATATAGCCAAGAATAAAAGTATTGTAGTATGATTTTTTTAGACCATACTTTGAATTTGGAATTAAAAAGGATTTATACCAAGGAGAAAGATTATATTGCTACAGTTTCAAAACTTCCAATCTTTTTTAATCAGTGAGATTCAACTCTCACATTTGGAACTACCAAACTTGTTGCCTATGTCAGAATCACCTGCTCTGAGCCAGCTTCTAAGAAAAAGAGGCTAAAACTCATGTTACCTGCTAATTTAATATTCTTTTTTACTTTTTGTTACCTTTATTTAAAAGAATTTTTCTAGCCTGGAATGGTTGCACATGACTTTAATCCCAGTACTCAGAAGACAGATGCAGGTGGATCTCTCTGAGTTCCAGGTCAGCTGGGGCTAAAGGGAGACAGGTTTGTGTCTCAAAAAGACCAATAAGTAAGAAGAAGAAGAAGAAGAAGAAGAAGAAGAAGAAGAAGAAGAAGAAGAAGAAGAAGAAGAAGAAGAAGAAGAAGAATCTTTAAAGAAGAAGAAGAAGAAGAAGAAGAAGAATCTTTTCAGCTTTTGAAATAACATCTTACTTTCTTATTTTCTGGTTTCAGTTTCTCTGAGCAGTATCTTTTATGGGAAAGTTGACCATGAAGATGTGATGCAGGTCCAATAGATCTTTAAGTTCACACAGCAGAAGAGCTAGAAGCTATCTACTGAATAATAATAAAGGGGCTCTGCACTGTTAAAGTATATGATTAACTATAGGAAGAAGATAACACTGAATATTGAAATGCTTTATACTTACTAATTTTAAGAAAATTAATGTGAGTTTTGCTTTTCTCATGAGGAAAGTGGGAATAATAATATTTTGCATCACACAGACTTTGCTCTGAGGCCTCACAACCAAAGAAATAGAAAGGAGTAGAGTTCTAAAACTTTCATGGGTACTATAAGAGCAAATCATGCTAATCAAATATTTTGTCAATAAACATCTCTAATATACAGTGACTTGCTAGAAATATAGATTAAAACTTAGAAACTCAAATGACTGTATCCCACTTGTTCCAGCATTACTATTCTGAAATGTTTACATTTTTCTTTCTTCCGTTATTTGTTTTGGTGAGTTCTTTATTTTACTTATGCAACCATATTAAATGTATAAATTAATGTGCTTCACCATGACATTTCCACAAATGCAGGTATCATGCTTTGAACATGTCAACTTTCCCAACATTCTGTTGCATGTCCCCTTTTCTGACCCTCTTTCTCATTCCTTTCCTAGTAGTCTGCCTGCTCTTTTAGTCAGTTTTTATGTTTTAATATATGAGAAAAATGTGATATTTAACATTCCATGTCTATATAATTTCATTTAACAAGATAAGTTCTAATTCCACCCATTTTCTGAACATGTCATTCTTTTGTTCTTTCTATGGCTCCATTGTATAATCTATATCACATTTCTTATCCAGTCATCTGTTGGCTGAAACACAAGCTGACACTTCAGTCTGGCTCTAGTGAAAAATTCTGTTATAAACATGAGTATATAAGGATTTCCTGGTAAACTGACTTTGATTCCTTTAGGATATATACCAAGGACAGGTATGGCTGAATCATATGATAGTTCCAAGTCTAGTTTTTTAATGAATTTTTGTGAGTTTCGTACAATATAATTTGATCATATTTAGAACCCCTTTCATTTCTGTACTTTCCCTACTGCACCATGTCCAATTTAATGTACTCTCGATTTCATACATACATATACATATATATGATATATGTATATATATATATATATATATATATATATATGGAAGGTCATAACACCCATAGAGTCTAATTTATGTCTCCAAACACCTGTCAGTTTGGGTCCAGCCACTGGGGCCTGGTTAACCTGCCAAGAGTCCCAAGGAGCATGCATAATACCTTCCAGCACTATGAAATCTACGTAATAGAGATGAGGCTCTGAAGTCAGCACCAGGTTGATTTCTCATTGTTCTACAGCTCATATATGCAGTTTCTTCAGCAATAGGGTCGTAATGTCACATTTTGGAAGGTCACCAAGAACAAAGGCAATGACCAGTAGAATTTGAGGTTCTATGGGACCACTGGTCAAAGGCTTCTGAAGAGGGATTCCACTCCTAGCATTGAGGTTTTATTCTGTTAGCCTACGATATCTAGAAGGGATAATATCCCCCTCTTATAAATAACTCCATTTAATCTCTTTTAATACTGTATAACTTTAAGAAGCTTCTATGGTGACAGGCTTCCATATGACTTTTCCTAAATGCCTTGGGTGCTACTTACTCCTCTCCATACTCCCTCCTCTGCCCTTCTATCACATTTCCAACCCTGTTTAACCCATCTTACTCTTGATCTCCTTTCCCACTTCATATCACTCCACTCTACAAGCCCTCCAAGGAAGGCCCTCCAACCCACCCATGGCAGTTTATTAGTTTCTTAACATCTCTGCAATTTCAAATTGGATCATATATATATATATATATGATTTCAGAACTAAGAGAACAGGTGACATTTTTATTTCTGATCTGGGTTACCTCATTCAGAATAATTTTTTTCTGGCTCCATCCTTTTACTTGTGGATTTCATAATTTCATTTTTAAGAGATGAATAATATTCCATTCTGTATATGTACCACATCTTCATTATCCATTCATCAGTTGATGGATATTTAAATTGTTTCCAATTTCTGGCTATGATGAACATAGATGAACAAGGTATTTCCTTGTAGTCATTCACCACCTCTGGCTCTTAAAATCTTTATTTCTGCCTCTACAGTGATGATCTTTGAACCCTGAGACAATGGTTATGAGAGAGATATCCCCTTTAGGATGAGGCAGTCTGAATTCTCTTAGTCACTACACTCTTAATGACAAATTGTGGATATATGCATTTATTACCTTCTATTGCAAGAAGAAGCTTCCTTGATGAAGGGTGAGAGATTCACTCATCTATTAGTATAGCAATATGCCTTCAGGAATCATTTAAATAGTATGTCCACTTAGCAAAATATTAATAGCATTCTCCTTTAAGGCCTATAATCTGTCCAGCCACAGGTTCATTCACAGCTTTAATAAAAAAGAAAAAAAGCCAGATATGCATTCCATCTCATGAAACTAACCTTAAATCCAATCAAAAGGTGGTTGGATACTCCCATAACTTTCATTATACTGTGCAGTGTTGTACTTGTGGACACCACTTGCCAGACAAGTAATTGTTGTAGCACACTGGATTCACTGGGTAAGGTTGATGATGACTGTCCTCTTACAGAAACAACTTACATCAAGCACTATGAAAGCTAGCCAGTAGGGATGAAGCTTCTAGGTCAATGCTCACTTGATATCTATGTGTTTTATGACTCAAGTAAGTGTTGTCTTCAGAAATAGGGTCTTACTGTCAAGTTCTGGTGGTAACTAAAAGCAGTGGCAAAAGGTTGTGATATTTGGGAGTCTATGGGATTCCACTAGTGAATAACTACAAGAAAGTAACCTGTTCCTGGTACTGTAGTGAGGGAGACAGGCTTGAGCCTAGGGTGATATTGCAACTGTCAGGGTCATGTGGTTTCCAGGAATCCAGGCTCTGTAATCTGAAACTCAGTATGCAAATGAGGCATCCTACCCTCTATTCTGTGATAGGACATTAAGTCTGTTATGCTAGTAGGATGATGCTAATAAGGTATCCCACTTGCTGTACTGTGATAGGATGCTAAACCTGTTATGCTTATAAGGTATCCTACTTGCTGTGTTGTGATTGGACCACTACCCCTATATAAGCTTGTGCCTTCCTGCAATAAAGCAGACCTGTGTCACTGAACCTGGTCTCCTGTGTCTGAATGCGGTTCTGCTGACACAGTCTCCTCACCAGCCCTGGGGTATGGGACCAGGCAGAAGCAGTGATGACAGGAGGCAGTGCAGGGCAAGCAAAAGAGCTGCCTCAGCACCAAGTGAGCAGAAGAGTGGCTTCAGCCCAGGGCAGGCACAAGAGTGGCCTCAGCCCAGGGCAAGCAGAGAGCAGCCTCGACGCCCGTGAGAACAAAGGAGCGGCACCCACGAGAATGGAGGAGTGGCCACCACTGGCAGTGACCATGACATTAGCTGCCCATAACCTAAGGGCTTTCCTGAGTCTAAGTTGAAAAGCAATGGACAAATTTCTTTAGTAGAAGAAATTTCAAGAAAGCCTGAAGTTGAATTGGTGACATGGTTATTATGAAAATCTGCAGTGAAGGAAGAGCAATTGGGCAGAAAGAAATGCAGAATGTACAGGTTGGATTGAAAAACAGTACTATGAAGATCAATGTTGGACCAAGGCATGTGATGAAGGAGAGGCTCTATTTTATAAGGAGATTAGAGCCAGCAATGAGAGATTTAGATTTGTGCTTAATGGAACAAGTATATTCAGGGCAAGATCACACTCAGCTAGTCCTCCAGATTGTGAAAGGAAAATTCAAGAAGGCATTTTGCTCCTAGAAAACTACAACACAGAAAAGCTACCAATATGGAATAAGCAAGTCCAGGATCCATTCCAGGTTGTCAACTGAACATTACTGTATTATTCATGTGGTGCCGGATTTAGAAGCATTAAAGGTACAAGAGTCATCAGTTCACCCTTCATAGTTGCAAAGAACCACTGAGGCCAGATAGCATTCTCTGACAGGTCACTGGGTGAATTTGTGAAGGTGAAACCTGGTTGGCAGTGGATACCCCAGCATTTGGATGTGTCAGGGCTAGGTGGCATCTGCCAAGGAAAACTGCATACAGAAAGTGGTACCATCCCAATATAGAAAGCTTCACACAGCAAAGCTGGAGGGGCTGAACCATTTAAGCCCTTTGGAAGTTCCAGAAGTTAGACATAGAGAAGATACTGGATTTGATGTTTTCCCAGTTGTTTTTTGGGGCAGTATTTCCTCACTATGTGCCCATATCTCCCTCCCCTTTGGAATGGGAATGTGTATTAGATTCAAAGTATGTTGGAAATATGTATGTTTTCTTTTGATTTCATAGGGCTTACAGATAAGAAATTACCTTCAGTCTCAGAAGAGATATTGGACTCTGGACTTTTGATAGTATTAAGACTGGTAAAGACTATGGAGATTTTTTAAGGTAGACTAAATGCATTTTGCATTTTATACGGTCATGAACCTATGGAGACAGAGAGTGCAATGTGGTGGTTTGAACAAGAATGTCCTCTGTAGACTTCAAGTATTTTGACACATTTTCCTCCAGTTTGTGGTGCTCTTTTGAGAGGCTTCAGGAGGTGAAGCCTTTATGTAGGAACCAGGACACTGTGGGCAATTTTTGAGAGTTCTTCAGCCTTGCCAGATTTCCAGTTGCTCTCTACCTCTTGTGCATGTATGAAAATGTGAGTTCTCAGTTTTCTGTTCTGGCTAGCTCTCCTGCCACCTCCCCCCACCATGATGGTCCTGTACCCCTCTGGAACAATAAATCAAATAAACTCTTCCTTCTATAAGTTGATTTGGTCATGGTGTTTTATGACAACAACAGAAAAGCAACCAATACAGCCTCTTTTTTTAACTATATTGGATCTACTAATCCATGAGATGGGAGTTCTTAAAATATTATGTTATTTCTTCAATTTCTTCAGTATTTTAAGGCTTTTGTTATACAGCTCTCACTTAATTAGATTTATGCAAGGATTTTATTTGAATTTATGGTGAATAGGTTCATTTCCTTGATTTCCTTCTAGCTAAGTTTGTGGTTTGTACATAAGAAGGCTTCAGATTTTTTGTGTTTTAATTTTGTAACTTTGTGTTTTGCTAAATTTCTTTATCTGTTCTATGAGTTTTTTGAAGTTTTATGTATAGAATCATCATTCACATTGTTACTTCAACTGCTTCCTTTCCTATTTGTATGGCCTTTATCTCCTTCAGTTTTCTTGTTGTTCTAGCTAAGACTTCAAATACTATACTGAATAGGAATGGAGATAGTGGACATCCTTGTCTCATTCTTAATTTTAGTAGAAATATTTTAAATTTGTCTCTGTTTAGCATTATGCTGCCTGTTGACTTGTTTATTTCCTTTATTGTATTAAAATTTGTCTCATCTATCCCTCGATTCTCCAAGGATTTTTGAAGGGCTTTTGAACTTTGTCAAAAGCCATTTCTGTATCTAATGAGATAATCATGTAGTTTCTGCCCATGTGTCTGTCTATGTGGTGGGTTATATTTATTGACTTATATATGTTGAACCACCCCTGCATCTCTGGGGCAAAGCTGACTTGATTATTGTGGATTATCTTTTTGATGTGTTCTCAAATTCAGGTTGAAAATATTTTGTTGAGAATTTTTGTGTCTTTGATCATCAAAGAGTTGGTCTGTAATTTATTTCTTTTGTTGGGTCTTTGGTTTTAGTATCAGGATAATATTGGCTTCATAAAAACAATTAGGAAATGTTCCTTTTCTTTTTTGTGTAATAATTTGGGAAGTATTGGTGTTTATTTCTCTTTGAAGGTCAGGTAGAATTCTAGTACATTCTATACATCTCAGGACTTTTTTCAGTTGGGTAAATTTTATTGAATTTTTATGTGTTTCATAAAGAACATCTCAATCAATCTAATCATCTTTATACCCCCTTCCCCACTGGCACCCACCCATAGCCCTGAAATTCTTTCATTTGTTTTAAGGCCTGCTGCTTCTATTTCATTAGTTGTTATGGGTCTACATAAATTATTTTATTCATCTTAGTTTTATTTTGGTAGGTTAAATATGTCTATAAATTCATTCATTTACTCATTCATTTGATAGGCTCAATATGTCTATAAATCTATTTGTTATAGGTTTTTGTCAGTTTAGTGGAATATATATTCTTAAAGCATGTGTTCATGCTCTGAATTTCCTCAGTATCTGTGGTAATGTTTCACTGTTCATCTCTGATTACTATTAAGTTGCATCATATCTTTCTGTTGGTTAATTTAGCTAAAAATTTACCCATTGCATTAATCTTTTAAGGAAAAGTCTTTGTTCTGTTGGTTCTTTGGCTGTTGTTATTCTTCATCTCTGCTTCATTGGTAGCAGCCCTCATTTTGGTTATCTCTTCTCATCTACACTTTTTTGGGTGCTATCTATTCTTGCTTCCCCCCGGGAGGTTTTTAGGTACATAGGTAATTTGTGAATATGAGAGTTCACCATATTTTTATGTAGGTGCTTCATACTATAAAGCATTCCTATTAGGAATGCCTTCATTCTGTCCCATAGATTTTGTTTGTTGTGTTTTTGTTTTCATTCAATTCTAGAATTCTTTAATTTTCTCTCTTTTTCCTCCTTTATTCACTAGTTTGTGGTTCTGTTTCCATGAATTTGTGTACTTTCCCCCATTTGTACTGTTGTTTATATCGAGCTTTATTCTGTTATGGCAGATAGAATACAGGATGTTATTTCAGGTTTCCTAAATTTGTGGAAACTTGCTTTGTGTCCTAACACATTGTCAACTTTGGAGAAACTTCCATGCACTGCTGAGAAGAAAGTATATTTTTTTGTTGTTTGGGTGGAATGTTATACAATGTTTGTTCAGTCCATTTGATTTATGCCCTCACTTAACTACAGATTTTCTTGATCTAGTTTTTATCTGGCTGACTTGACTGTTAATAAGAATGTGGTATTGAAGCCACCTATTAAAATTGTGTTCTAATTAATCTTAGATCTAACAGTGTTTTGTTTTGTTTTCCTTTTTTATAAAATTATGTGCTCCTCTGTTTGGCGCAAATGTGTTTAGGGTTGTAATATCCTCATGATGTATTTCTCCTTTGAGAAATTTAATGTATTCTTCCCTCTCTCCTCTGATTAGTTTTGGGTAGAAGTCTATTTTGTCCTATATTAGAATAGCTATGCCTGCTTCTTTCTTAGCTCCATTTGCTTGGAATCCCATTTTGTATCCTTTTACCCAAAGGAATTCATCATTGATGGTGCGATATGATTCTTGGAAGCAGCAAAAAGATGTATCTATTTTTTAATCCAAATCAGTTAACCTGTGTCTTTTCATCGGAAATTGAAACTGTTAATATTGAGAATTATTATCATCAATCTTTATTAATTCCTGGTATACCGGTGCTGTGATGTTGCTTTCTCAGACTTATTTTGGTTATCTGTTCTGGAAAGTGTATTTATTCCTTTGCCCTCTTGGGGGTGTTTTATCTTCTCTTTAGACCTGCATATATCTTATAGTGTCCTCTGCACAGTCAATTATTGTACATAAATTCTGCTTTTATTATGAAAAGTTTTTTTTCCTTTGATCATTATGGATAGTTTTCTTGTATATATTAGTCTAGGGTGGCATCTGTGCTCTTTCATAACTTGCAGAACATTGATCCAAACCCCTTTGGTTTTCATATTCTCTATTGAAATTCAGTTGTTATTTTATGGGGCCTTCCTTTATATGTGTCTTGACCTTTTTCTCTTGAAAATTTCAATATATTTTATTTGTTCCACACATTTAGTGCTTTGACTATTATATGACATGGTGATTTTCCTTTCTGATCCTGTCTACTATGTGCTCTGTATGTCTCTTGAACCTTGATAGGTATCTGTTTCCTAAGATTTGAAGTTTTCTTCTATAATCATGTTGTAAACACTTTCTGAGCCTTAAGTCTGGGTTTCTTCTTTCTTTACCTATTATTTGTGGGGTTTTGCTTGTTTGTTTGTTTGTTTGTTTGTTTGTCTTTTTGAAACAGGGTTTCCCTATAGCCTCAGCTGGCCTGGAGCTCACTATGTAGACCAGGCTGGCCTTGAACTCACAGAGATCCGCCTGCCTCTGCCTCCCAAGTGATGGGACTACAGGCATGCACCACCATGCCCAGCTCATGTTTTGTCTTTTATAGTGTCCAAGAGTTCATGTATGTTCTGTTTCTGGGTTAGTGCTACTTTGATACCTTTGTTCATTAGCACTTAGTCTTTTGCTGGGTTCATTAGGGCCTTCAAAGTATAGAATAATAGAATCTGTAAACAGGAATAATTTGATTTATTTTTTCCCTATCTGCATCCTTTTTTATTCTTTCCATTATCTGATTATATTGGCTAAAATTCCAAGTACTATACTGAATAAGAATGGTAAAAATTGACAGCTTTGGCTCTTAGTCCTGAATTTTGAGGACGTGCTTCATTTTAGTTCCCTCATTTAGATTAAAAAAAAAAAAAGATCACCTTGAAACCCTAGCTGACTTTCAATTCACTGTGTAGACCAGGTTTCCCTCTATCTCACAAAGATCCATCTACCTTTGCCTCCTGAGTACAGGGACTAAAGTTGTATATCACCACATCTGGCTTATTTCCCCATTTGGTAGGACAGAATATATAATTTTAAAATTCAAAGTTTTACTGACTATCTGCTAAAAATAATTACATGACAAATGAACAAATACGTATGTGTTTTTAACTCACATGTCCATGTTAGGATTAGACTAGAGGCTAGTTTTTAAAAGTGTATCTATTTTTATGTGTATATATGTGTCTCTGAAACATGTATGTTCATCATATGCATGCAGGTTGTCTGTGGAAGGAAGAAGAGGGAGTCAGGTTCCCTGGAACTGGAGTTATAAGATGGTTGTAAGCTCCCTGATATGGGTACTGGGAACTTAACCCAGGCCCTCTGGATGAGCAGTAAATGCTCTTAACCACTAACACATCTCTCTTGACCCTAAGGGCTGGAGATTATTTGAAGACAACATTTAAATTGCATACAGAAATTGTAATAGAAAACTTCTATTTAGTACAGAAAATAGAAACTTTAATAGAAAAGTTTTCTATTAAAATGATCAGATTAAAATGTTTCAGCTCATATTAACCTGTGAACTTTAAAGTCTCCATAAAAACACAATAATGATATCTGCCTGAGGGTCATTCCTAAAGCATTCTGCTCTTTGATCCTTAAATAATCCCTCCAGACTTGATAACCATATCAGTGAGACTGTATTTTGTTTGTATAGGCTTTTTTCCTTTGGGTATGACTGAATTAAACAAAGAATTGTATGCATATGATATTAAAGATAATGTTTCATAAGTGAGCATAAAATTTTAGATATCATTTTTATTCTAACTCTAAATCCCCATCCCATTATGTAAATATGGGTATTACATCTTAAGAAAATTTACATAGAGACCTCTATTTATACAAAGGCTTCAAATTAAATTTTTAAAATAGAATTTACTTTTACCTGTATTAATACAGACAAAACAAATTTCCTATATTGCTTCTATCAAGTAAATTTATAGCCTTACACCAAAGACAAGTAGTCTGTCAAATCTCAGGAGCATGTGTTCTGAGTGCCCTCTTGTGGTTGCTCAGTCTATAACATTCAGGAAATTTGAAGTTGGCGGTCTGGAAAGTCACCACTCAAAGATTCTCAGTAGAAGCCATTCTTTCCTCAATCAAGACATTGACTCAAGATGATATAAGTAAATTGTAGCATCCTGCTACAATTCTTGAAAAAAATAAAATTTCCTTATAACATTTTTATTTATAAAATATGATTAAATATTTAAGTCACCACATTGGTAGAAATCACAAAAACTGTTAAAACGACTACTTGGGGAAAAAAAATCACTGAAGTTGTTACAGATATCTTCATGAGCAAGTGTGAAGCTCTGATTCTTTTCCATCTTCCCATCACTGCCTTCTTCTCTGCCTTTCTGCTGTACTTTTAAACTTCCTTTGTTGACCTTATTTCTTTTTTTACATGTATTAGGAATTACCTACATAGGTGACATTTTAGCGTTTAAAGATTCCTGACACCTATTTACAGCTTGATAATTATTTATAGATAAATCTTATCTGAAGAAAAAAATGTCCAGTTTAGGAAGTGAAAGTTTGAAATCAATCATGACTAGTAAGTACAATACACAGAGCATTTTCTGCTATTAGGTAACAGAGTCTCTGATTAATTTAGAATTATGTGCTGTGTTTTCAAAGACATTCCTAAATTTTTGTTTGATAACTGAGGAAAATTTACAAACACTTTCTCCTCATATTCCATCATAGGATCATATTTTATGAATAAGATTTACTTCTCATTGTTTTAGATTATCATGAAAATATGCTTTATTATGGTAGTTTAGACTCTTTTTATAAAATGAAAATACAAAT
>NW_008352267.1:11570828-11583513 GCF_000622305.1 Nannospalax galili
AAACTTACTGTGACTCATGAGTATAATATAAAGTAACCTTTTCTAAGAATATAACTTGCATTATGATTTTCCAAAGACATATTTTTCCAAGACATATTTTTGATGAGCAAAATGATAATGAGGTTATAAAATGAAGTGCTTAGTCAATACTAGATCTACAAATTATTAAATGTAAATAAGCTATTTTAAATATTTTAATACTTTTAGATGATACAACTTCAACAAAGGAAAAATTAGAAGGGTAATATGTATGAGCTGTATTAAAAGATGTTTGTAATACTTCAACATCATATCTTTTTGTTTTATTTTCTTTTACTAACAGTTTCAGATTTGAAAGTGTAAAGATGTGAACGTTCAGATTCCACATCATACCCTGTCTTAGGAAACCACTGTCTTATTTCTTTGGACTGCTTCAACTCAGCTCATATCCAGGGTAGCAGGTGTGCTTCTCTTTCTAGAAATGTCTTAAAATCTGAGTTATCCTGGAAAATGAGTCTCAACACTTTTGGGACGTTTATCTTGGTAGTTAGCTATGAAGTATATGCTTTAATACAAATATAGAATTCACAAATATTCACTCATAGTTTTTAAAGAATGGAATGAAGCTTTATTCCCCTGCAGCTTCACTCTTTTTCTTCACTCTGTCCTTTTTCTAGCCTTGGGCCCAGGCCCACTCCTGTTCTGCCTCAGATCTCTGGACTAGCTATCTAAGCAAACTAGCTTAATCCTCTAGCATAGTTTGCTAGATCCTCCACAGATGGTCCCCATTCCACCTTACCCTGTTCTCCTCATCTGACTGCCACACACCCACCTACAATCTTAGTAAGTCAAACCTGGTGCACTGTACCTTGATTCCCCTGGAACCTGAGCAGTTCCACTTGCTCCCTGCACTCCATCCCTCTTCAAGCTATGGGCACAGTTCCACTCTTTACCTTTTGGGCCCAAATCTCTGTACTACACTTAATCCAGAGGTACCCACTGCATCCTGATCTTTTGGTCAATCTCCCAACTTCTTTAGTTAGACAGACCCTCCACAAGCTGTCCCTACTTCTGTCTTGCCCTGAGCATCCCTCCTAATCTGCCTACCACAAACCTGCCTATTACCCAGAACAGCCTACTACCCTTGGAGAACCTGATGCACACACCATCCAACTTTCCATATCCAAGCAAAAAGCAACCAAGCTACATCAATGATTTAAACAGAACCAAACTTTAACTAAACAAAGGCAAAACAGAATTTCCTATCAAACACACAATCAACAAAATACATTAATACACCCAAACACCAATGCAAAAATGTGAATAATATGAAAATGGAAGAGACTATGTCCCCCTAAAACCAAACCAGTCCTACAATGAGAATCACCCTAATGAACCCTACAAAGCAGAATTTAAAAGAACCATCATAAACATGATAAAATAAACTTAAAGAATACATAGAAAAGCAACTCAACTCAAAGAGTACAGGCATAAGCTTGTCATAGAAACTCAAGAAAATATAAATATGCAGCTGAATGAGATAATAACAATTCAGGACTTGAAAACTGAATTCACAAAACAGAAATACTGAAGAAAATTCAAGCCTAAATGAAGATGGAATTGAAAAACTCAATAAGACAATTTGAAGTGACAGTAGAATATGCTGAAAGAATTCATGTCCATCAAACCTGCCCTACTGAGAGTATTCAAAGCAATGCAAAGGACCAGGAGGTTACAGAAAGAAAACATAGGAATGTATAACTACAGAAACACAAAATAGGGCCAAGAACACATACAAAAAATTAAAATGACATTAACCATTACACATCTTTCAATAATAACTCTAAATATCACTTGCCTCAACTCCCCAGCCAAAAGAAACAGACTAGTGGAATGGATTAAGAAACAATATCCATCTTTTTGTTGCTTCAAGAAACTCATCTCACCTGCCTGGATAGGCACTTCCTTAGAATGATAGGATAGAAAAAAATTATTCTGACCAAATGGCACTAAGAATCAAGTAGGAGTTGCAATTCTAATATATGACAAAATAGACTTCAAATTAAAACTAGTCAGAAGAGGTAAAGAGCAATTGTAATCAGAGGCATAACTGACCAAAAAGATATTACAATCATGGACTTGTGTGCACCAAACTCTGGTGCAACCAATTTCATAAAAACAGTATTACAGGACTATAAAAGACAGATTAACCCCAACTCAGTAATAGTAGGTGACTTCAATACCCCACTATGTTTAATGGACAGGCCAGCTGGACAAAGAATAAACAAAGACATCTGAATTAAATGACATCTTATATCAAATGAACCTAACAGACATCTACAGAATATTCCACTCAAACACCAAAGAATACACTTTCTACTTGGCATCCCATGAAAATTTCTCTAAAATTGACCACATACAGAAGCACAAAACAAACATCAACAAATCCAAAAAGTTGAAATAACTCCATGGATTCTATCAGACCACAAATCAATAAAGCTTGTAAACAACAGCAAAAGAAGCGCTCGTAACTATACAAACTCATGGAGATTAAACAACATACTCCTGAATGATGAATAGGTCAAAGAAGAAATTAAGAAAGAAAAAAATTATTCCGGATACTAAATGTAAACGAGACTACAACACACCAAAACCTCTGGGACACTTTAAAAGCAATCTTAAGAGGGACGTTTACAGCTCTAACTGCTTACACTAAAAACACAGAAAGAGCACAAATAAGTTATTTAACATTACAACTCAAGATTCTGGAAAGGCAAGAAAAAACCAACCCCAAACCTAGTAGACAAGAAGAAGTAACAAAAATAAGAGCAGAAATTAATGAAATAGAAACAAAATAAATAAATAAAGGAATCGAATCTAAGAACTGGTTCTTTGATTCTTTGATTTTAAACAAAATACGCAGACTCTTAGCCCAATTCGCAAAATATAGAACAAGGAAATCCAAGATAATAAAATCAGAGATGAAAGGGGAAATATCACATTAGACACCAAAAAGAATCCAGAACATTATAAGGGAACATTTAAAACCTATACTCCATCACATCTGAAACTCCAAAGAAATGACTGAATTTCTAAATTCATGGAAACCACAAAGTTAAAGCAAGAAGAGATCAACAGCTTAAATAGACCCATAACAACTAAGGAAATTGAAACAGTAATACAGAACCTCCCAACTAATAAAAGCCCAGGCCCAGATGGATTCACAACAGAATTCTTCCACACATTCAAAGAAGATCTATCTCCACTAATTCTTAAATTATGCAAAAAGATAGAAACAGAGGGAGAATAGCATCATACTGGCAATGCAAAAGCAGACACAGATCAATGAAACACAATAGAAGGTCCAGATATGAGTTCCACACAGTTTCAGTCACCTGATATTTGACAAAGGTGTCAAGAACATATAATGGAGGAGAGACAGCATCTTCAACAAATGGTCCTGGCAAAACTGGATCTCTCCTTGTAGAAGAAATTTTACCCAGCGCAAAAACCAACTCTAAACAGATCAAAGACTTCAGTATGAAACCTGAAATTCTGAAAGTGTTAGAAGAAAACATGGCAGTACCTTACAAGATAAAGGTATAGGAAAGGTTAATTCAGACATTATTTGCTAGGACAATAAGGTCAATAATCAATCAGTGGGACCTCATTAAACCAAAAAAGCTTCTGTACAGGGAAAGAAAGAACCAAGAAAATGAAAAGCAAAACCACTGAATGGGAGAAAATCTTCATCTGCTACACATCCAACAGAGGATAATATCCAAAGAACTCAAAAAACAAAGAAACAAGAAAATAACTCAATAAAAATATGGGTTAAGGACCTGAACAGAGTACTCAAATGAATAAATGAAAATGGTTAAGAAACATCTTAAAAAGTGCTCAACATCCTTAGTTATTTAGAGAAATACAGATCAAAACTACTTTAAGAAGTCATTGCCCCAGTCAGACTGCCTAAGATCAAGAGAACAAAAGACATCAACTTCTGGCAAGGTTATGGAGAAAGGGGAAGGTTCATTCACTACTGGTGGGAATGCAAACTCCTACCACCACTATGGAAAGCAGTGTGGAGAACTCTTAAAAAACTATATGACTCTACAATATGATCATGTTATACCACTCCCTGGCATATACCCAAAGGACTCATTCTACTGTAGAGATACCTGTACATCAATGTTTGTTGCTGCTCTTTCATAATAGCTAAGAGATGGAAACAACCTAAATATCCCTCAACTGGCAAATATAAAATGAAAATGTGGTAAATTTATACAATGCAGTTCTACTCAGCAGTAAGGAAAGACCAAATTATAAAATTGTCAGGTAATTTGATGCAACTAGAAACTGTAATGCTAAATGAAGAAATCCAGACTCAGAAAAGCAGATGCTGTATGTATGTTCTCCCTCATTTGAAGATCTGGTACACCTTATATGTGATGGTAAATATTGAAGTAACAGCAGGATCCAGGAAAATGGAAAGGAAACATGGAGATAAAGGAAAAAAAGAGACTTGGGGGGGGGGCAGGGGATGTAGGAAAGAGATGTTGCCAAGGGGGAAATGGGGAAAATGGGAGTATTCTACTGGGAAGGAATGAGGGAGGGACATACAATGAACCATGGGGGTAAAGAAAAGAAGAAAACCAAGAGAGATGGATAATACAATACAGTTATTATAAAGGAGAAAATGGAGGCAGTTAAACTGGGAAAGGAGGAGGGATAAATAAAGGTTGGGTGATGGAAAAAGCAAAAGAGAAATGCATTCACACAATGGTTCCCTGAAAAATACACATACAATAGCTGCACATGAGTGCATTTGTATACCTGAAGGCTGTATAACATGACACACAGTTCCAGACAAGAAAACCCTCCCTTCAAGTTGTTGGTCAGGGTAGTTCAAGAAACTCCAAAAATAACACAAGCTATTGTCATAGTCTTTGGTTATTGCTCAGAACTTGAAGTACTGCCCTATTGCTGAAGACAGGACATAATTAAGAGCCATGACTTGGAGCAATGGAGCTGAAAATAACCTGGAAGCCTTCTCCTTGAAGACTAGTTGTCATTGTTCTAAAGGATACTCTGCAAGATGCAAAGGGAGAAAATCAAACAGTGGTCCAACTTAGCTACACACCAAATAACTATAGTGGCTGGCACAGCAAACTATCTCTGTTGATACAATAGTGGAACTTTTATCTAGGGGTGAGCAATAGCTATCTAATTGGTATTTTATCTGAATTTTTCATAGTGTATATTCTGGGTAGGAGGAATAAAGTAACTTACAAAGGCGAGCAACCAGTGCTCCACAAAAAGGCAAACACCTGGTGCAGTTCTGCTCTGTGGTCAGCGGCCCACCTTTCTAGACTACTTCTGCACCCCACCCACAGTCTCTGTTAGCTTTTGCCCATGTGGTCTCACCCCAGGACTAAATGGACTTAAAGTCGTCTCAATGTAAGGGAACTTATTCATTGGTGGCACTACAAATAAAGTCAAATACACATGGCGGGAAAGGTCATAGATCTTAAAGAAAGCTCTGGCTCTGTCATATCTCCAGACAAATGAAATTTCTTACTGAATATTAAATGTGTATCCTTAATTTTACAGACAAAAAAAAACCACACATTCCATTCATCAAAGAAGCTTCATTTTGCAACAGATAGAAGTTATTACAGAGTTCCACAACTGGTCACACACAGAGAATATATGTATGAGAGCTGTCCAGCCCTAAGAGACACATCTACAGTGGAAACTCTACACCTAAGGCTTATGGAGTATAGTGGAACAGGGGTTAGAGAAAACACTAAGAGCCTCTCAGTTCTCACCAGTGAAGCTTCCTCATACAACAAATTATGATGCACATAGAAGGCGACAACTATCTAAGTAACAAGAAATTGTAGAGTATATGTCCCTGGATAAGATTGCTATATTAAAGCTCACCCACCCATGTCTTAGGGCCGATTGTGGAAGAGGGGGTGAAAAGATTGCAAGAGCCGGCTTTGTTCATGAAAATAAGGAAACAGAGGCTTTCGGGTCACTAGGAACTTGCCCATATGAACTTGCAACAATTGTGACAACATGCACAAGACCCATGCCAACTCAGACAAACACACACACACACACACAAAAAAAACCACCTACCATAGACCAAGGGAAATGGGCAGCAGGCCCCATCCCTAGCTGAAGAACTATTGGCAACTGATTACTGCTGAGTGAAGGAGAGTAGATCTTTTTGAATTTTTATTTTGTTATTTTATGTGTATGTGTGTATTGCCTGCATGTAGGTAAGTGCACCTGTGTCATGTAATGCCTGTGGAGAAGAGAGGCTGTCAGATACCCTGTGACTGGAGTTATGGACAGTTGTTAGCTGCCATGTGGGTACCGGGATTTGAACCAGGGTCTTCTGCAAGAACAACCAGTGTTCTTAACCACTGAGCCATCTCTCCAGCCCCAAGAGTAGGTCTTCTTTACCAGAGTGATTCTAGATAGGCTGATTAGATGCCAGTCGGAAAACTCAAACTGTGGGACATCTGGGTACAAATGCTTGACCAGATAGGACATAACATATATGACAGAATGCATGAAATTCAATGGAGGGTGCTAAGGGAAATGGGGGACATGAATGTGGAGGGTTTCTAAATTTGATAAAGATCAATTATTTTAAATGCACAAAATCTCAACAAATATTTTTAATGTATTGAAATCTCCATTCCAAATTGAATAACCAATCACAACATTTAGTTAGTTTTTAAAAAATAAACAAACAAACAAACAAAAAAAACACTAACAGTTGCAGATCCCATTGGCCCCCACTCACTTTTGAACTCATGCGTGGCAAAGTAGGACTCACAGTCAATGGTGGACTGCAATGCTGCAGTTCATGGTTAACAGAAAGATATGACTGGATTGTTTCTAGTAAGTGATTCTTGACTTGTTTCTGATAAAATTTTAAAACACCCTCAATGAAATTGTATCCATACTCATGATATTTTGATAGCTTCATTAAAACAATAAATCCTACCTGAGCCCTATAATTTATTTCCAACCTAGAAAATTCCATAAACTGAAAGAGCCAAATTGCTTACTTAATTCTGCCATGATTTGCAATTGTTAATAAGATTAAATTCGTATAATTACTTGTTTATTTGATGAACTATATTTTTTAGTATATTTGCCGCTGAAGCAAGCACAATGTGAACTACATATTTAATGTGGCACAGATCCACTTCAAATCCAGATTGCTTTCCCAAACCCACTGTCATACAGTACTGAGCAAAAGGAAGTTATGATCACAAAACAAATTTATCTTTATCATATTGGAAAATGTTATATAATAACATATATTCAATTATTCTTTAAGTAAATAGCATAGAATAGGTTCATCTACACTCAGTGTTGTAAATGCTATATAAGGCCTTTAGAATAGTGATACTCACTATAAATGAAACTTTATTGGTATTTCTTATCCTTAGTATCATTGACTAGAGACTAAAGTAAGGATTTTGGAGCTTTAATAAAATGATAAATTATGTTATAATAACCATCTCTACTATGAAATTTAAGTGCCAGTTCTTCATGATATTTCTATAAAGGAGAATTTAAGAACAGGGAAAAGGAGGTTCGTAAGGCTCAGTAATTTCTAAGTTATTGCATTAGTAAGGCAAGACTTGGTAAGTCACAAAATTCTTTCCAGATCACAATTATGTCTTGACCACCTTCAATATTACCTGAATGAAAGTCAATCCTAAACTGAAAAATTGAAAAAAAAAAAAAACAACTCTTCGTTTTTGTAGCTATAATGCTTACCACTTTTAGAGAGTATATACCATGCCCCACATGCATATTGAGAAATGCAGAACCTGATATGGCATTTTCCTGTTATAACTGACAATTTCCTCAGGGAACGACATAAGCAGTGAAAGACAAAGACAGCAGATTAGGTAGACTCAGGTCACTGGGACAGGGAGATTGTTCATTAATGCAAAACCTCTCAAGTAAGAGATTGAAAACTTGGCATTTCCTAAAACAAGAGCCCCCAAAAGGAAGAATTTAGATGTCTTATCAGCCACTCAGGAAGGGTGAGTGGAATCTTAACTCAGAGTGTGAGAGGACAGTGGGCGTTAGTATTTGTCTAGCCTCCAACTACAAGCTCTGTGCATGAAGGAAAGTTATGATTTATGATTATGGCCTGATAGAAGGATAAATATTTCTCAACTTTTTATTGAATTTTTGAGATTTTCATACAATATAGTTTGATAGCATTTAGATACCCCCCCCTGCACATCCCTCACTGCCCTCACCCAATTTATTGTACTCTTATATATAATACCATCTATAGAGTCTTTCAGTGAGGGTTTTTCCAGATCCATTGTGTGGTTCTTGAGAGGGTGGGTCTAGGTAGATGACAACATTGCATCACAGTGTCAGAGGATGGCACACCTAGCAGAAAGGTGGAAGGCTAGGCTGATTTGAATCTTTACCATTTTCTGGCAGTAAAGACTCAGTAACTTCAATTTTCTCAGTTCATGACCACAGACTTTCTCCATGTGAAAGTCTCTATTTTATCAACTTTTCACCATTGATTTCAAAACTGTTGGTCACTGAATATTTTGACAGACTACTATACTTTTGCCACTTAATTTGAAAAATCAAGCCTTTTGATAAATCTTAATTTTTCTATATTTGTTCACATCCCATAAAAATGCACTATGTGGAATGGGGAGATGGCTTAGTGGTAAGAGCCCTGGCTGCTCTTGCAGAGGACCCAGGTTTGGTTCTCACCACCTACATGGCAGCTAACAACTGTCCATAACTCCAGTTCCAGTGGATCTGATGCCCTCTTCCAACCTTCACGGGCATTGCTCAACATGGATTCACTTACACACATGCAGGCAATACACTCATATACATAAAATAATAATAAATAAAATATTTTAATGCATTGTTATAATTTAAAAAGAATTGTCTTCAAAATATTTATGACTATTGATGGAATTAGCAGAAAGGGAAATTCACTTCCCCATAGCATTTTCATGTGCGTTATCAAAAAAGAAAAACACAACAGGAGGACAGGGAAAGACTGGAACAAGCCTGCAAATCCCAGCATCCAAACAGGTATGTCATAGCAACAAAAAGCAATTTCCTTTAATGGTTTCTGAGAAATGACTAATTTGCAAGTTTTCTCTTCTTGTTTTTGGTTTGGTTTGGGTTTGAATTTGAAACTACATTATTGGTCAAAAAATCAAAATTATACCTAAAGATGAAGAGAGTCTTTTGATTTGCATTCAGGATAAAGCTCCCAGTAAGGATAAGAGCCTATTTGTATGTGGTGTGTTTCAAAGTATCAGTAATACTATATTAATCTTTGTTAATTCCAGGATTAATAGCTCTTAAAAACCTAAGCAAATTACATATTAAATCACATTTTTCTTTTAAAATACACCAAAGCCCAGCCGCATGCTCCAAAGCTTATTTGTTTCTTTTCCAACTATTAAAATTCTTACTCAACTTCCTCTTTCAAAAGTAATATATAACAAAGTTTGTTTCTTATTCAATTATAAATGGAAAATGCATTCATCATCCAGGTGTGAGAGAGCTTGGCTCTAAACTGACACATGATGGAGCTCTTAGGAATCTGCCCCGCAGGTCTCTTTCCTGTCCACTGGTCCCTAGGGACATTGCTCACATCCAGATGGAAGGAGAGGCTGTGTCTTCTTGGGGCCCAGGGAATTCTTGCTCTTCCTCCCCACAGATATAATTCTTCCTGATCTACTTTCATCAAGAGTACCAGATGCTACAAGCCATGACCTTTGAAAGAATTCCATTAGTGGTTTAAAAAAAAAAAAAAAGAGTTTTTAAATGAAAAGCATACAAATATGAAGGAAAGAAAAAGAGGAAGAAAGGGAAAAGGCAAAAGAGCATACACGTGTGTGTGTGTGTGTGTGAGAGAGAGAGAGAGAGACAGACAGAGAGACAGAGAGAGACAGAGACAGAGAAGAAAGAATGACAAATGAGAAAGCAAAACAAACAACAGGATAGAGTAGGAAGAAGGAAAGATAAAACTATGCGATAAAGATGTAATGAATGTTGAAGGAAAATGGGTGGAAAAGAAGAAAGTGTCATAAAGACTGTCATAATACCATGTCATTTGTCTTGAGGATTTTATTTGCATATTTTCTTGTCTTTTATAATCAAATAATTTTGAATTTTTATTTAGAGAAGCAAATATACACAATTATCATTTTTTAAAATTATGATCCTTTTTAAGAATTGTTTAACAATCGATCCCCCTTCCTTTCTTCAACTATATTGTAAATAGCAGAATATTGATTATTTTTAAGGCCAGCCCTCTGCTTCCCATACAAGGATACAAATGTAAAACTGTGTTATCTCTTGGTTAATAGCGACTCTCCCTGCCAGTTGTTCTGGAACTGCTGACAAGACACATATTATCTCTTCAACTGCATCTTCTTATTTCCTCCCTGTGGGAGAAAAACATCTGTATGCCTTGGAGGGAATTGGATATGTTAGAACAGAGCATTTGCCTTTCAACTTATTAAAGAGTGTTTGATTTTTCCAGCTTCTTTTTGTTCCCCTCCACTGCTCATTCTGTGGGGATGGAGAATATTTTACAGAGTCTACATCAATTTATAGTAGATAATTCATTCAATGTTTAGTCAACATGTATTTATCAAGGCTCTATTTTATGTCAAACAATGTGCTTAGGAATTGGGATTTAGAAAATAAAAACAAGACTTTTATTATAGACAAAAATAATGCTAGACTCAAAGTGTGAACTTTCTTTGTTCCAGAGTCTTTTAAAATAAAAATACAAACATCACCCTTACATAAGTACACATGCTTTCCAAAATGGTCCTGTTTATATGAGTGAAACTTTTTCTTATGACTAAATTGTGGAACAAAATATATTCATACACTCTGGCTGCATATTGTCATCTGGAAATACATACTTTGAACATGAAAAATATTATTTTATTTTAATGTTAAATAATAGAATAAACTGTTTTTTTTTTCTTATTTATGTATTTTTTGAACAGGAAACTGAAAAGTGTTACAAATTATAGAATTAGAGAGGAGCAAGAGAGGTCAAAATAATAGTGAATGTGAATGTAGGACAGAAGTAGATAAGGGAGTTTTTTAGAATATAAAGCTGAAAGCTGGACCCCTCTTCATACTTCTGACTCCAGAAGACTAGTAGAATAACCCTCTGATAAGGACCAGTGGCCCACCAGCAATATTTCTAAGTCATTTCACATTTCTGAATCTCTGAAAAGCCAATTTTGTGGCATATCCATCTGATTTTGTAGAACTAACAACATAGCTTAACTGATTCTGTGTGGGCATTAAAACCAGACTGACTAGCCACTTAGGAACTGTGAAGGCACCTTTATACCTCAATTTCTTTAGGGGTATAGCACCTTGAGTTGGCTAACTATGCATGTGGAAAAGTAGATTAATTATTTTCATAGTATAGGAATTATTTTAAAATTAGTCTATCAAAAAAAAAAAATAATAACCAGAAAGAGAGACCGAGCAAAGGAAAACCAGGAAGGTGTGAAATATAAACTATTAAAAAGTGTATACAACATGAAGGACTGGAGAGACCAAGTATTAGAGAGTGGAGTGTTCAATGAGAGAGGTGCTCATATTTGATTCTTTCTCTAAGGCATTAGCCATTTTCAAGGGGAAAGTTAGATTTGGAGACAGAGCCAAGAATTCTTCAATTGTAGGCAGTTGTTTTGGGATTATAAACCAATGTAAAAAATCAAGGGTCCTACAAGCACTTCAAGTGTTGAATGTGAACAAAAATTGAGCTAAATTTTATTAAAAGGCTGTCTATCAACTGTCAGAAAAATCTAAGGTGGGCTAGTTAGTTCAATCTCTAGTTAATTAGAGTAAACTGCAATCCATAAACTACCTTCCATAAGCAGAAACTAACCTTTATTGAAAAGTAACAATATTCGCAACTGAGGAATTTAGCTGTTCCTTATCTCCCAATCTCTCACTACTTTTTTGTTTCATTCCTCAAGTCCTCCAGTCAACAGTAAAAAGATAGGCCAAATATAGCCTGCTGGATAGCTTTGTCAACTTGACACACCTGGGTAGATGGAGCATCAATTGGGGAATTTCCTCCATTGGACTGCCCTGTGTCTGTATGGCATTTTCTTGATTGTTGACTGATGTGGGAGGGCCCAGTCCTCTATGGGCAGTGTTACCCCTAGGCAGGTGGTCTTATATTACATAAAAAAAAGAAGAAATCCAGACATAACTATAAAAACCAGGATAATGAAAAGGAATCAGAGAGGTAAAGGAAAAGAAAGAACCTGAGAGAGAGCAGTAGGAAAGAGGAGTTAGTAAAGGAGAAATGGGTAAAAACGGGGTTATTTAAATGGGGGGGGGTTATACAAGAAAGGAGACAAACGGAAAGAAGGCATTCAAGAGAGGTGGGACCATAGGAGATGGGTATTATCAAGGGAGAAAATGGGGAAAATGGGGGCACTTTAAATGGAAAAACCAGGGTAGAGAGTAAAATAATGCCTAGCTAGTTTTAAAAAACCAGAGAACCACTACTATCCTCAGGCCTCTTGGGGTAAGTCTATAGCGCAGCTCTCCGCACCGGGACTCCCTAAGCCTCATTCACCCTTCCACTCCACCCCCCACCCCCCCTGCCTCCCCGCCC
>NW_008352267.1:11590105-11591835 GCF_000622305.1 Nannospalax galili
GAACCCTATTAGTACAACAACCTACTGATAAATTATACATACATTTTCTCTGCATGAGTCAATGTGTATAGCTAAAGGCTACATAACAAGAAACAGTGCCAGATAGGAGATACTTTTCCTTGAGTTGTTGGCCAGGGTGGTCCAAGAGAATCTAGAAATTACTCAGGCTATTGCCACAGCCCTTAATGACCTCCCAGAACTTGAAGGTAAGACCCTACTGCCAAAGACAGAACATACTTCAGACAGGATTTGGAGCAATAAAGTTGCAACTGACCTGCAACCACTTCCTCTTAAGGTTAGCTCTCGTAGCTTTGGAGAGCACTATGAAGGTGCCAAGGGAAATCATCAATGGATGATCTGATACCAGCTTTAAGACCAAATAACCACATCAATAGCCAACACAGCATACATCATTGGTGCAGTAGTGGCACTTTTATTTTGGGGGCAATCAACAGCTATCTATAAATGCCCACCCCAAGTGAAACGGAGGGAACTTAGCTGTGGTTATGGAAAAATAATCTAACACATGGCTGGAGTGGCCATAGATCTTAGGAAAACCCCAAGACTGTCACATTGCTAGACTAAAGTGATTTCTTCCTATGTGTAAAATATGTATCCTATATTTACAGACAAATATCCCAGTCACCACTCATCAAAGAAGGTCATTTTGCACCAGTCAGAGACAATTACCAAGTATCACAACTGATCACAGACGGACATTGTTTATGAATTGCCCAGTCCTAAGTGACACATCTACAAAACAACCTCTACATCTAAGGCTCATGGAACATAGAACAGGAATAATGATGAGGACACTAATAAATCCCCAGGTTTTTAATAATGTATTAGTCAGGGTTCTCCAAAGAAACAGAACTGGTAGAATGAATATATATGTATAGAGATTTATCAGCTTAGCTCACAAGATAGAGTGCAAGTAGTCCAACAGTGACTGCACCACACTGGAGAGGCTGAGAATCCATAGTTGCTCAGTCCACAAGAGTAGATGTCTCAGTAGTCCCAATCTGGTGCTGAAGATCTGACAAATTCCAAAAGATCAGCTAGTCTTCTGTCTACAGCAGCAAGACGAACTCACCAGTGAGAGAGAAGGCAAGCCTGGCATTCTCCTCTGCCTTGGTCTTTTATACGAGCTGCCATCAGAAGGTAACACCCACATTTAGGGTGTGTCTTCTGGCTTCAGATGATCCAATCAAGAAAGATCTCTTTCATTTCAGTTAATCCCAGATCCAATCAAGTTAACACCCAGGATTAACCATCATAAGCCCACCCCTTGTCAACTTGATACACAATAGCATCTCTCTATGCCATGCTTAATTTTCAAATAAAAACAATGTTGAGGTCATAATTTCAACTAACATGATATAACTATCCCATCATACAATGACCAATGCATTATATATCTTAGAGTAGGTGATAAGGCCTTCAAGGAATGCTTAGTCCTTTAGTGTCTCATAACCCAATATAATCATATAGGTTCACAACACTTAACCACCTGACACATCTCAATTACATATTCATAAAAGAATAACTCAAGTATCTGCTTAAAATATGTGTATGCATGCACAAGCCTATTCTTAACCAAATAGGACAAAAATACTCATGTCAATTACAATCCACGTTTCTGCAACTGGTCACGTGGCCTAAGTTGGTATTTGTAACTACCTTCCTCTACTACCCATTCTGTATTTCCTCCACCATCAGCAAGCACCTGT
>NW_008352267.1:11591851-11598376 GCF_000622305.1 Nannospalax galili
GAATGACCCATACCTTCATCCCTGAGGGGTCTGGGCCATTTGTTGTCCTGTCTGGATTGGGTTGTTGCAGTTTCCCATTGACCTTAATCACAGGACATGGTAACACCAAATGTCGCCCTAAGGAATCTTCGGCCTTCCAGATATAATCTTTATTACCTCCATTGTGGAGAACCAGTTCAATTTCCCCCTGGTAGTCTGGGTCAATAACCCCTCCTAATACTGTTATTCCTTTCTTAGCCTGCTGACTTAAGGGCATCAGAAGTCCAAAGTGTCCAGGGAGAAGTCTTAGCTTCCAGTTCAAGGGAATGTTTGTTCTCTCTCCTGGCAGAAGCACTCCCTCCTCTGGAACCAAAACATCCAAGCCAATAGAGTGCAAAGTCAAGGGTAAAGGAAGCAAAAATTTTTCTAGTGGGTCACCAAGGGTGATAGTGATCAGAATCATTCCCACTTCCACCCCTTGATTCCTGGACCCGTGAATCCTGGCTATAGGAGAAACTGTACCATATATTGGACGCTGATTCAAAGCATAGACTGCCTTCTGGAGGACCCTGCCCCAGCCCTCCAGGCTATTGCCACCTAATTGGCACTGTAACTGTGTCTTTAAGAGACCATTCCATCGTTCTATCAAGCCAGCTGCTTAGAATGGTGGGGAACATGGTAGGACCAGTGGATTCCATGACCATGGGCCTGCTGTAGCACTTCTTTGGCTGTGAAGTGAGTTCCCTGGTCAGAAGCAATGCTGTGCAGAATACCATGATGGTGAATAAGGCATTCTGTAAGTCCCTGGATAGTAGTTTTGGCAGAAGCATTACGTGCAGGAAAGAGAAATCCATAAACAGAATAAGTGTCTATTCCTGTAAGGACAAAACGCCGTCCCCTCCAAGATGGAAGTGATCCAAGGTAGTCAACCTGCCACCAGGTTGCAGGCTGGTCACCAAGGGGGAACAGTGCCATATCAGGGACTCAGTGTTGGTCTCTGCTTTAGGCAGATCTGGCTCTAAGCAGCAGCTGTAGCCAGGTCAGCTATTGTGAGTGGGAGTCTATGCTGTTGAGCCCATGCATAACCTCCATCTCTGCCACCATGGCCATTTTTTTCATGGGCCCATTGAGCAATGACAGGGATAGCTGAAGAAAGAGGCTGACAGTCCACAGAGCGGGTCATCTGATCTACTTGATTATTGAACTCATCTTCTGCTGAAACCACTTTTTGATGAGCATTTACATGAGACACAAGTATGTTCACATCCTTTGCCCATTTGGAGAGATCTACCCACATACTTCTTCCCCAAATGCCTTTCTCACCAATTTTCCAATTATGCTCCTTCCAAGTCCCTGACCATCCAGCCAAAACATTGGCTACAGCCCATGAATCAGTATATAATCGCACTTCTTGCCATTTCTCTTTCCAAGCAAAATGCACAACCATGTGTACTGCCCAAAGTTCTGCCCAGTATGAAGAATTTCCTTCCCCAGTGTCCTTCAGGGTTGTTCCAGAAATTGGCTGCATTGCCGCAGCTGTCCACTTCTGAGTAGTGCCTGCATAGCATGCGGAACCATCTGTAAACCAAGCACTAGTCTTCTCTTCCTCAGTTAACCAAGCATAGGGCACACCCCATGAGGCCATTGGTGCATGATGGAGAACAGGATGCATTGTAATAGGAGTAGGAACCATAGGCATTTGGGCAACTTCTTCATTTAACTTGCTTGTGCCCTCTGGGCCTGCTCCTTTGATAATGGATTGTTGCTCTGCACAGTCTACTTTATAGCTTGGGGGGTCAGATAACACCCAGCTCATGATGGGCAGCTCTGGCTGCATGGTGACTTGGAGGCCCATTGTCAAATGTTCAGTTTGCACTAAGGCTCAATAGCAGGTTAAGAGCTGTCTCTCAAAGGGAGAATAGTTGTCAGCACATGAAGGCAAAGCCTTACACCAAAATCTCAATGGCCTCTGCTGTGATTCCCCTATGGGGACCTGCCAGAGAGTCCAAACAGCATCTTTATCTGCCACTGATACCTCCAGCACCATCAGGTCTGCTGGATCATATGGCCCAAGAGGCAGAGCAGAAGGTACAGTAGCATGGACTTGTTGAAGGGCTCTTTCCAGGCCCCACTCAAAGGTAGCTGCCTTCCGAGTCACTTGATATATGGGTTGTAGTAACACACCCAGATGAGGAATGTGCTGCCTCCAGAATCCAAACAGGCCCACCAAACATTGTACTTCTTTCTTGGTGGAGGGAGGGGCCAAATGCAACAACTTATTCTTCACCTTAGAAGGAATGTCTCTGCATGCTCCACACCACTGAACTCCTAGAAATTTCACTGAGGTAGAAGGCCCTTGAATTTTGGTTGGATTTATTTCCCATCCTCTCATGCGCATATGCTTAACCAACAAGTCCAGACTGTCTGCTACCTCCTGCTCACTGGATCCAATCAGCATACGTCATCAATATAGTGGACTAGTGTGATATTTTGTGGAAGAATCAGGCAATCAAGATCCCTTCGAACCAAGTTATGGTACAATTCTGGAGAGTTAATATACCCTTGAGACAGGACAGTAAAGGTATACTGTTGGCCTTTCCAACTGAAAGCAAATTGCTTCTGATGGTCCTTATGAACTGGTATTGAGAAGAAAGCATTTGCCAAATCAATAACTGCATACCAGGTACCAGGAGATGTATTAATCTGCTCAAGTAAGGAAACCACATCTGGTACAGCAGCTGCAATTGGAGTCACTACTTGATTAAATTTTCGATAGGCAACTGTCATTCTCCATGACCCATCTGTCTTCTCCACAGGCCAAATAGGAGAGTTAAAGGGAGATGTGGTGGAATCACCACCCCTCTTTCATATCCTTGATGGTAGCACTAATTTCTGCAACCCTTCCAGGTATGCAATACTGTTTGTGGTTCACTATTTTCCCTGGCAGAGGAAATTCCAGTGGTTTCCATTTGGCCTTTCCAACTATAATAGCCCTCACTCCACAGGTCAGGGAACCAATGTGAGGATTCTGCCAATTCCTAAGTATATCTATCCCAATTTTACATTCTGGTACCTGGGAAACAACCACAAGATGAGTTTGGGGACCCACTGGACCTACTGTCAGTCAGACTTCAGCCAAAACTCCATTTGGGGACCCACCAGACCTACTGTCAGTTGGACTTCAGCCAAAACTCCATTTTTTACCTGACCTCCATAAGCCTCTACTTTAACTGGAGGGTCACAATGGTTTTTAGGATCTCCCGGAATCAATGTCAACTCAGAACCAGTATCCAATAGGCCTCAGAATGTCTGATTATTTCCTTTACCCCAATGTACAGTTACTCTAGTAAAAGGCTGTAGGTCCCTCTGGGGAAGGATGGGTGAGAGGCGAACATCATAACTCTTTGGTACTGTGACAAAGTCCTTCCTCAAAGGCACCCAGCTTTCCCTTCATTCAAGGGGTTCTAGGTCTGTAAACTGTCTCAAGTCTGGAAATTGGTTGACTCAGGGAGATTCTCTATTGCTATGATCCAATACTGACTTCCTGTCATTTGTCACAGAGCTTTTATGCATATACAGATCAAATAAAAATTTAGTAGGCTTCTTATGGATGTGGTCCCTGGAAACACCATGAATGATCAGCAAGTACCACAGGTCCCTTTGAGTCATGCCACTGTAGGCATTGTTTTGCATTTGCTGCTCATTATGATAAGTACGCTCACCTTGTCTTTGGTAATTCAATACTGCCACCTGACCCCTACTCTTAGGTCCTGTTACACCTATTATACTTACATTTAATTTATGCAATTGAGCAGCAGCATCTCCAACTGTAAGAGTTGGCATAAGGAAAAGAGCAAAAACAAAGCTCTTCAAACGTTCTGGTGTCTCTCTCAGTACTTTCCATCTTATAAAATCAGTAAAAGGCATGTCCTATGAGCCCTCCCATTGTGGAGGATTTGGTGTTGCATTGTGAATCCACTTGAGCATACCAATTTGCCTGAGCCTTACAATCCCTTCATCAACACTAAGCCAAGGGATATCAGGTAATGCCAGATCTCTGTCAGTAGGTCATCTTTTGATAAATACCTCAGCCAACTATTCAAATAAACTTTTAACACCCTTTTTAACAGCATGAGCTTCCATATTAAACCTAGAATCTCCAGTCAGGGGCCCATGTCAATAAACTCAGCCTGATCCAATTTTATGTTCCTTCCACCATTATCCCATACCCTTAAAATCCATCCCCAAATATATTCATTAGACTTCTGCATGAAAGAATTAGCAAATTCACTAAGTTCTTTAGTGGTGAAGGGCACCTCCTCATGGACCACACTTTCTATCTGTCTTCTAGGGGCCTGCTTAGCTTTGAGTCTGGTTATAGGTCTAGAGACAACAGTAGCTGGGCCCTGAAGGATATCAGCTTTGTCTTGCTGAATGGGATTAGCTTCCTCAATGGGATTAGTTGCCTTAGGCAAGGGTAGGGAGGGTGGGTCTGATGAGGGTGGGGAGATTAATTCATCAGGTGAATCAAATTCCTCAGCATCTGAGGATTCTAAATCCTCAGCCTTCTCAGGGTTCTCCTAAACATCTCCATCCAACATGTCAGGATTCCAAACTTTTCCCACCAATGCCCTCACCTTTACTACTGACACCCTTTAAGGGGAATTTGTGTTGTAGGTCATCCAAAAGTATAATAAGGAATCCAGCTTGATTTTCTGCAGCTTTAGCTCTCTGGCTGCTGGAGAGAAGATTCTCTTCCAGGGCACACTTGGAAACATTTAAACTGTTGATTCGAATATGGAGCTTGTCAATTTTGTCATTAAGCTCATTGTTTATCTTCATCACTTTATCCAGAGATGCTAAAAGTAACCAGCCAGCATCATTATTTTTCTTATTTTTCCACAAATCATCAAATGTTTTATGTATAGAGTCACTAAATTTCTTGCTCCTCACAAGAGGTGAGTTAGGAGATTCAAATGCATCTATCTCCATAATATGTTTCAAATAGTCTACACCATGGATTTTCAGTACTCTCCATGCTATCTGAAGACTCTGACTTGGAGAGCCTGCTCCAAATACCAACAAGCCCATTAAAGAAATTCATTCTTTCAATTCTGTTTCCCTAGAACCACTCCTGGTACCACAATCTGTATTAGTCAGGGTTCTCCAAAGAAACAGAACCAGTAGAATGAATATGTATAGAGATTTATCAGCTTAGCTCACAAGATAGAGTCCGAGTAGTCCAACAATGCTGCACCACACTGGAGAGACTGAGAATCCGTAGTTGCTCAGTCCACAAGGCTGGATGTCTCAGTAGTCCCAATCTGGTGCTCCAAAGAAACAGAACTAGTAGAATTAATATATATGTACAGAGATTTATCAGTTTAGCTCACAGGATAGAGTCTGAGTACTCCAATAATGGCTACACCACACTGGAGAGGCTGAGAATCATAGTCACTCAGTCCACAAGGCTGGATGTCTCAGTAGTCCCAATCTGGTGCTGAAGGTCTGACGAATGCCAAAAGATGAGCTAGTCTTCAGTCTACAGAAGCAAGATGAACTCACCAGTGAGAGAGAAGGAAAGCAGCAAGAAGCCTGGCATTCTTCTCTGCCTTGGCCTTTTATATGGGCTGCCATCAGAAGGTAACACCCACATTTAGGGTGTGTCTTCTGGCTTCAGATGATCTAATCAAGAATATCTCTTTCATTTCAGTTAATCCCAGATCCAGTCAAGGTGACACCCAGGATTAGCCATCACACCAAGTATCACAACTGATCACACACAGACATTGTCTATGAATTGCCCAGTTCTAAGTGACACATCTACAAAACAACCTCTACATCTAAGGCTCATCGAACATAGAACAGGGATAATGATGAGGACACTAATGAATACCCAGGTTTTCAGTAATGAAGCTCTCTCATGCAGCAGACATCCAGCAGCACAAAAGTTCATAAATAGCCAAAGTGTAAAGATCAGTTTGCTGAATGATGATCCTTAGACAAGATCCCTTTATTAAACTTCACCCACCCAAGTCTCAGTGACCATCTCGGTAGAGGGGGTGGAAAGATTGCAAGAGCCAGGGAGGATGTACATGACCACATGAAACAGAGTCCTAAGGCTTCTGAGAACCTGCTCATATGATTCTATGGCAATGGTGTCAGCATACACAAGTCCCAGGCAAACTCAGGCAGATAATAGCCCAGTATAGAACTGGGAAAATGAACAGCAGACTTCAATGTTATCTGAAGGAATGTTGGCAACTGATTGCTGGTAAATGAAGAAGAGCTGATCTTCCTAAAACAAGAGACTCTAGATAGGCTGACTAGACTTAGAGGATGCGCTTGCACTGGGGAATGGCTGGGGACACTGGAAACCCAGTGAGCCTTAACAGTGATGACAGAGTATAGGGACTCCAGTTGGGGGGGGGTATGGGTGGGTGCCAGTGGGAACCTGGGTATAAAGATGACTAAGATTGTTTGAGATGTTCAGTATGAAATACACAAAAAAATCAAATACAGATAGACATTATATATATATATATA
>NW_008352267.1:11598419-11625784 GCF_000622305.1 Nannospalax galili
ATATATGGAGAAAAGAAAGAAAGCAGACTGAGCACACACCAGGGGTCAAATCAGTAAGCTGTGTTCCTCCATAACCTGTGCTTCAATTCTGTGCTCCAGGTCCCTTCCCTGAGGTCCCACCTTCAGTTCCCTCAGTGATACACTGTGACCCAGGAGAGTAAGATAAAATAAACCCTTTCCTCCTAAAGTTGGTATTACTCAGGGTGTTTTGTCACAGCAGTAAAAGGGGAACTAGAACATACAGCAAATGAATAAAAACAAATTTAAAAAGCAGATACTTTAGAATTCAGACACATGATTATTCAGAAACTGTTTAATTTTTTTTTTTTTTTTGGTCTCTTTGAGGCGGGGTCTCCCTGTAGCCCCAGCTGTCCTAGAACTCACTATGTAGACCAGGCTGGCCTTGCACTCGCAGATATCCTCCTGAGTGCTGGAATTAAAGGCATGAGCCACCACATCCGGCTTAAATTAAGACTCCACTAAATTAAATGACAGGAAGAATATTAATGAAAACTGAAACTTATTACTCTCTACTCAGATTCTCAAAAGAACTCAACTGGGAAAACTGTTTTATCAAAAATTTCCTTAGCTCTAACTTCCCAGACACATTTTCGATTCATCTGAGTAGAGGGTAATGGTGGACAGCCCCATTCCCTTTTTCTCCCACCAGCCTTATGGATCTGACAGATGTAGTTCCTCTGAAGATGGAGAGCTCTTTCACACATGAATAGGTTTCTTACCACTTGTGGAGATGGACTGTGAGAGCTTTGGGGTAAAGAAGTTACCTCTATTATAGTTCATTTGAAAGGTATTAGATTCCTTTGAAACCACATGTAATGCAGCTATAGATAAACTTGGAAATAATGCTTGAAGAGTTTCAAGCAAGTAACTCTTGTTTCCTGTTACTCTGTGATCTATCAGATTGCCTCCCACCCTGGGATAATTTTCTTTTCAATGGCTGTGTCAGTCATTGCAGTAAATGGGGCAGCCTCGAGAAGAATTAAGCTTTGTCTAAAGTTCATCTGAACTTCAACAGTTTTCTGAATTTGGTTATAATCTCCGGTGATCCCCTTGCACAGAACTGTGCTTATCTGGTTGAAATTGTCCATAACCAAATGGCTCTTTTGCCTCCTCTGGTTGCCATCCCTTCAAAATGAACATAAAGCATAGGAGCACTTCAAAGGCAATGGTTTTTCTTGAAAATTAAAAGTTTGTCTTTACAGAGATAATATTTTGAAGCAAGATTAGCAAAGCCGATCATATTTTTGTTTGTTTTTAATTACTGGTCTTGTCTAAACATGTCCACATTAGGACATTTTTGTTAGTAACTTTTCAAGATGACTGACAGCCCAAAATGTATTATTTGTTGGCGTTTGAAAATAAGGAAGTGAGCATTAACAGTGGACTCAGCAGTGATTCATAAAACTTAAGGATAAATTCCTAAGAAACAGACTCAACAATTTTAAAATGGATATTTTCATAACAATCCATAGATCGAAAGCTTTACCATGTAAGTTTGCATTAATTTTTTTCTTCATTGGATAATGGAGTTCTTATATTAGAAAATTACATACTTTATAATTTTTTGTTACTATACATAGTAATAGCATTTTCATGGATTGGATTAAAATTTCAGGGCTTATTTTTTGTACATAACAAAAATTAAATCTGTACATATTTTTGTACTTGGTTATGTAAATTTTGCACAGAAAGCTTTTGCCATAAAAAGTTTATTTTCTTTGAGTTTTGTGCATGCACTAATAAACGTGGTTAATTTAAAAAGAATACAACAACTGTGCCCATGTTATTTTCTTGATTTTCATTTCTGATGTAGTTTTTTGTTTTTGTTTTTTGTTAGGGGGGTTGATTTTTCAGGGATTAAACACTATTTTTAGCAAGTGCCTAAATATGATGTGAAACAGTTTACATATGTTAATTGTAAGAGTAGGTCTGAAATGGGCCCATTTCCCTTATAGTGTTATTTTAGAGAAAGCCATAATAGATTGCTTCAAGCTATCTTTCTATGCACATTACACTTGTACTGTTTTTGTGCAGTTTATCTACTTTCTTAGCATTTTTTGATAAAACCTGTTAAAATTGTGTTTCTTAAATTGAAAAAAAAGAAACTTATAAGAAAGAATTTTCAAAATTCTAAAACTGAAAAGTTTAGTAACTGGAATGAAGGATTCAGTGTGTCATAGCTCACTCCTGCTACCCCAAGCACTTGGTATGCTGAAACAGAGGGAGTCTCAGGACTTCAAAGGCAGTCTGGAATACACTGTGAGTTTAGTACCATGAAACAAAGAGTTTAAAAAAGTTATATTGCTTTGCTGGTAGAATTTGGTAAAAAGTATAATAGAGGATAAATATAGATTTTTAATGGATAGGTGAATCCCTCCAACAAAAATAAATACAATTTAGTAATTTTCAGTTGCAACAACAAAGTTAGTAATTAGAATAAAAGTACACTCAGGCAGAATTAATAGACTAAATGAAAAAGACAAATACATGGGTCATTATGGGATAATCTTTTTTATATGCTTTGGTTTTAGTATGCTGTCCTGAAGATGAAAAATCACTTTTGCTATTTACAAAAACCTGGGTGATGGGTAATTCAGTGTGGATCTGCCACAAGCTGCAAATTTGGAAAGGCATCAGTCTCAGAGGAAGCATTTAACCCTAATACTCTGAAAATGAGATTTTTCTCATTCATGTACACAGTGATACTCTAAATGGATTACACTGATTAATTATTCATTATGTTTGTTTTAAGAGATTATTCTTACAAAAGAGTGGCAGTGTATTTGAAAGAATAAATTAGGGTAATTCTGAAATAAAAGTGTTTTAAAAGAAGGAATTGATAAAGCCTGATGCTAGTTGGATGACTGGCTTAGAGAAATGGAGGCTTGAATTTTCTGGTTCATGTAGTTAGAGAAAACAGCATTTGATTTACTGAGGAATGCAAAGTAAACCTGGGATTAGAGGGAGTGATTCTAATGCATTCAAGGCAGAATACATTTTGCTTAATCTAGTTTTTCTGAGGTTCAGAATGCAAATTTGAGCTGAAGATTTGGGTGGCTTCAATGCGCATATAAAGTATAATTGACAGACATAGTTCTGGGGTTCATTAGAGCCAAAAAGGATAGGTAGAGGAGTTCCCTGAGATACTGTGACTAGTTTATATCCATGGATATGACACTCCTGTTAGTTTAGATACCACCAAGCTGTTTTTCAAAGAAATCAATTAAATAAAGGGACTGGAGCAATGTCTCAGGGGTTAAGAGCATTGAGTGCTCTTGCAGAGGACCAAGGTTCAATTCCCAACACAAACACAGCAGCTGACAACTGTCCACAGCTTCAGTTCCAGGGTGTCCAATGCCCTCTTCTGCCCTCCACAGGAACTAAATAAGATGGCTGCACTTACTTACATCCAAGCAGTACATTCATACACATGAAATCAAAATAATAAAATAAAGAAAAAAGAAATTAATTAAATAAAGATATTTAGCATGTTATTTAGTAAACAATTACAAAACAACCTTCTAACAAAGAAAGGCTTAGGACTGTAAAAACTTATGCCTGTATTCTTCAAACCTTTACAACACTTAACCTAGTGCTCTTCAAACTATTCCATAACATAGGAATATAAGGAACTCTCCAAGCTCATTATATGAAGCCAGGAAGCTGATATTACCTTTGTGTCAAAGCTGGAAAAGGAAACAAAAAATAAACTACAGACTAATGTATTTCATAAACCCAAAAATCCTTCAATAAAATACTTATAAACAAAAATCTACAATTCAGTAAATGTGTCATACACCATTAACAAATTGGTTTCATTCCAGGAATGCAAGGACCATTCAATCTATATGAATTAAGTAATGCAATACAACCCATAAATAAAGTCAAGGACAACATTACATCATCATCTCAATAGATACATAAAAAGTCTATGGGAAATTCAATTCCCTCATGACCAAAGCCCCAAGGAAGCTAGTACTACATAGTAAATGTTACTTAAGACAAACCTACAGTAAGCATCATGCTGAAAATGGAAAGATTGTAATATTTTCTTCTAAAATCAAGAACAACTCTCTCCATTCTTGTTCAATAAAATGCTTGAATGTTTAATTAGCAAAATAAGGTAAGATAATGAAATTTTTAGAAATGCAAATGGGAAAGAATCAAATTTTTGCTCTTTGCAGAAAACATGATCTTATATTTGAGTCACTAAATATTGTGCCAGAAAAGTCCTAGATCTGATAAACATTCTCAGCAGAATAACAGGATATCAAATCAGCATACAAAAGTCAACAGCTTTTGCCAATAATGAATATGCTGAGAAAGAAATTAGGTAATGATCCCATTCACAACTTTGTCTATATAAAATCTAGACTACACAATTGAGAGGAAAATATGTGGTACATGACTTTCTGGGTCTGGCTTACCTAGTTTAACATAACGATATCAAGTCACATCTACTTTTTATTAAAATTTCATGATTTTCATACAATATTGCTTGATGGTATTTAGTTCCTCTTCTCTATCCACACTTCCCCCACTGACCCACTCATGCCCAACTTAATGTAATCTTTTACATATAATATGACCTCTAGTGTATGATTTGTATCCTCAAATGTCCTTTGGTGTGATTCATCCACTGTGCCCACCAAGAATCCCATTCCTGTAAGATACTGTCTTTCCACCTCTTAGCTACTGTAAATTGTCAAAAGTTCCTTAGGTTGAGTTTGGATTTCTTACTCACTTCCCCCATCTAAGCTTGGATTTTGTCCAATTTGAGCTTGCATAAGACTTGTGTGTACTGTTAACCATTGCTCTGAGTTCATGTGAGTAAGCAGCTGACTAGCTATCTGGGGAACTCTGTTTCCTTTTGATCATCCACCCACTCTAGCTCTTACAATCTTTTTTGCTTCTCTAAAAAATGACCCATGAGCCTCGGAGGCAGAGATTTGAAATGGGTGTCCTATTCAGGGATAAGCATGGGATTCTGTGCTAATCACTATCTGATGCATAAAGAAACTTCTGTGGTGAAATGCATTCATCCTATGTATAGAGGTTGTATTGAAGGTCTGTCACTTAGGTCTCACACTTTTTCTCTGTGTTTGACCAGTTCTGGAATTCTGTAATAGTCTCCATTTATTGCAAAAAGAAGCATCGTTGATGAGGGGTGAAAGCTGCACTTCTCTATAAAGATGAAGATGCATATTTAGGATAAAGTAAGAAATTACATTGGTCTAGGGATGTGTCAAAAGTAGGTTTTTCTCTAGTATCTATGACCTCTCCAGCTGTGTGTATTTGGTTTTGTTTACAGCACCACACTGAAGTTCCCTCCCATTGAGAGGGCTTAATTTCAATTTGACAGCTGTTGATTACCTCTAAGATAAAAGTGTCACTACTGCAACAATAGCAATAGTTTGCTGTGCTAGTCATTATTGTGATTATTAGGCTTTACAATGGAGTAGGATCATTGATTGTTTTTCTCCCTTGGCAGCTTGTATAGTATCCCCTGATACCATGAGAGCTAGTCTTCAGGGAGGAGGCATCCAGGTTAGCTCCAGGTGGATTGCTCCAAGTCCTGTGTCTGATATATGCCCTATCTTCAGCAATAGGGTCTTACTTTCAAGTTCTGGGAGAAAATCATGGGCTGTAGCAATAGCTTGAACTATTCTGGGAGACTCTTTGACTATACTGACAGAAAACTTGAAGTCAGATTTCTCCTGCATGGCTCTGTGATTTTTGTTATATTGCCTTCACCATATACATATACTGAAATGTTTATTATATGTGGGTTTTTCAAGACAACTTGGATTAACACATTTCCCTCTGGGTTTTCATACCACATAAGCATTACTTATCTCCTCTCCTACTGTGCAGCCCTCCCTACTCCCTCCCAATTTAAAGTATCCCCCTTTCACAATCTCCCCCTTAATAACACCTATCTCCTCCTATCTCCTTCTCGAGCTCCTTCTTTCCCCTTTTCCCCATGATTCCTTTCCATTGTCCTGGCTCCTACAGTTACATCAGGATATATACACACATCTAGGGATTTGGAGCTAAGATCCATAAATGGGAGAGAACATGTCACTTTTTTTCTGAGTCTGTGTTACTACGTAGTATAGCTGTCTCTAGATCCATTTGTGTAAAGGACATTTAGGTTATTTCCATATCTTAGCTATGTGAAAAGAGCAACAGCAAACATGGTTATGAAAGTATCTCTATGTGTATATGCCAAAGAGTGTTATGACTAGATGACATGGTAGATTTATTTTTCATTTTATGACAATTGATTGCTGCTAGATGAGGAAAAGCTGACCTTCTTAAAACAAAGATCTCTAGATAGGCTCACTAGATTCACCGTATGGATAAGTAACAGGGAATGGCTGAGGTGCCAACACCACAGTGGACAGTAGCAGGAATGATAGAGTGTAAGGGCTTTAGTGTCTTGGGGGGAAGGCTATGGGAGAATACCATCTGGGAAGTGGGTGTATAGATGAATAAGATGGTTTGGGATGTTCTGTGTGATACACACACACACACACACACACACACACACACACACACACAAAATACCAACAAATTTTAAAAAATGAATTTTATTTGAGGAGGAAGCATGAAAATTTACATCATGTTAATTAGTAGAGGTGATAAACATAACAATTGAAATCTACCTGATGAGTTTATAGACATACACAGTTGCCAAGGATCCAAGTGCAACCGACTATGACTAGTAATAATCAGATGCTTACAGATTAGAGATGCGTGTGCCAACATCTCAGTGTTATGAGCAGAAACAATAAGTCTTTCTGTAAGAAACATTATATTTTAAAATGAAATGGAGATCTTTTTTAAAGGTTAAAATCTCATTCAATTTTATGTCTTACAGGATTTATACTGATTTCAATATTGTATAACTGTATTAATTCAACAGTGAACCTAAAAATTTTATAGCCACTTTTGAAAGAGAAAAAAGAAAATGATTTAAAAAAAGTTCTCCATACTGATTTGTTACACAGTGGTTGTACCAGTTTTCAGTCTCACTAACAGTAGATTAGGGTTCCCCTTTTCTTGCATTCATGCCAGAATGTGGTATCATTTGAACTCTTAATTGTAGTGATTCTGACTGGGGTTAGTTGAAACCTTAAAGTAGTTTTGATTTGCATGTCTAAAGTTACTAAGAATGTTGAACAGACTTATTGCAATCCCAATCAAAATACCTTAGACATCTTCACAGAAATAGACAATTCCACCCTAAAATTCATAACGAAACAGAAAGGACCGCAAATAGCCAAAACAATCTTGAGTTCAAAGAGCAATGCTTGGGAGATTACCATACCAGATCTCAATCTATATCACAGAGATATAGTCATCAAAACAGCATGGTATTCACATGAAAACAAACTTGTAAAGGCATGACACAAATAAAGACCCAAACATGACAGCATGAAATTACGGCCGCCTGATATTTGACAAAAGTGCCAAGAACACACACTGGAAGAAAGAGCATCTTCAACAAATGGTGCTGGCAAAACTAGACCTCCACCTATAGAAGAATGAAATTATATCCATACCTATCACACTTTGCAAAAGTCAACTCCAAGTGGATCAAAGACTTCAATGTGAAGCCTGAAATTTTGAAACTGTTACAATGCATAGGCAGTACTCTAGAAGATAGAGGTGCAGAAATGGACTTTATAAATTGAATGTCAGTTGCTCAGAAATTTTGGTCCACAATCTACGAGGAAGGATGCTCGAGTGAAGAGGAAGCCTAAAAAAAAATGGGAGAAAATCTTTACCAGCTATGCATCTGACAGATTATTGAAATCCAGAATATACAAAGAACACAGAAAACAAAGAAGCAAGAAAACAAATGACCCAATTAAAAAATGGGCTATGGATATGAACAGAGACCTCTCAAAGAAAGAAATAGCAGTGCATCCATTTTTGACAAACTATATCATTTTGTTCTTGCTTATATCTGATTAAATCTCCATTTTTTGTATATAAATCTCTGCCTGTTGAGACCTTATGTCTGGACTGATTGCAAAACTTGGTCTGTTTGAGTACTGCTGTAATAAACATACATGTGCAAGTGGTCCGTTGACTAGAGTCATTCAGATGTTTATATATGAGTGGCATACAGGGGTCCTATGGTAGTTCTATTTTAGTTTTCTGAGGAGCTTCCAAACTGATCTCCTTGGTGGTTCTCCTATTTACAGTCCTACCAATAGTAAGAATTTCCATATCACCATTACCACACGAGCAACTTTGCCGGCATGTGCTGTTACTTGTTTCCTTTATGACACCCATTCTGACTGATGTATGATAGAATCTATTTTCATTTCCCTAATGGCCAAGGATGTTGAACATTTTTCTAAATGCCTTTTGGCCACTTATGTGATATCTTTTGAGAATTTTCTGCTCATTTCATTAGCCTATTTATTATTCTTTGATTTTTCACTCATATATTTTAAATACTAATTCTTTTTCAGATATATAGCATGCTTCTAATATATAGAAGCTATTTAAATTCATGTGTTTACATTTGGCAATTTTTGGTTTTATTTTCTAAGCTATTGGAGTCTTTCTAGAAAATTCTTGCCTGTGCAAGAACTATCTCAAATTTTTTTGTAACAGTATTTTTTTCAGTTAACAGAAGTTTGAATCTTATATTACAGTGACAAATGCATTGTGAGTTGATTTTTGAACAGTTTGACATATAGGGATCAAGCTTCATTCTTCTAAATGTGGACATTGTTTCTCCAGCGCCATTTACTGAAGACTTCTTTTCTCCAGTGGGTTTTTGGACTGTTTTCAAAAACTCAGATGCAGTTGCTATGTTGGTTGTTTCTTTCTGGGTCCTCTATACTATGAAAGTGATTCTCAGTTTAAGTTTTTAGTGGATTCTTTAAAGCCTCATGTATAAAATGTCATCTAATGGGAATAATTTGACTTCTTTCTTTTCTGTTTGTAATCATACTCTTCTTATTGACATAGCAAAGACCCAAGCATGACATTGAATAAGAGTGAATAAACTAGTCACCCTTGTCTCCTTCCCAATTTTAAAAGAAATACTAATTTAGTATTTATTGGCATTTAATTTAGAATAAATGCCAATTTAGAATGGTACTGGTTATAGATTTGTCATATGTAGCCTTTATTATATTGAGATATGCTCTTTCTTATCTTAGTATCTTCAGGGCCTTTATCATGATGTACTGTACTTTGTCTAAGTCATTTTCTATATATTGGCAATATATTGAGATATCTGTTCACAAACTTATATGATCTATTACATTTACTGATTTGCATATGTTGAACTATCTTTCCATCCCTAGCATGAAGACATCTTGTTCATGTTGAGTGGCCTTTTTACATGTGATGTAATTCAGTTTTCAAATGTTTAAATGAGAATTTTTGCATCTATGTTCATTGGGGATATTCACCTACAATTTTCTGGCTTTCTTGTGTCTCTATTCAATTTGGGTATCAAAGTATTACTAGCTTCATAAAATGAGTTTGGTAGCATTCCTTCTCTTTCCACTTTTTTGGAATAGTTTTAAGAGCATTTTTCAAAGGTCTGGGAGAATTCCAACCAGTGCTGGGATTTTTATTAGTTGGAAGACATTTTATTGTTGTTTCAATCCCATTTCTTATTATAGACTTGTTTAAATTATTTAGATACTCTTGGTTTAATGTCATTAAGTCGTATGTGTAAGGAATTTATCCATTATTCTAGATTTTCTAATTTATTGGAAGATAGATTTTCAAAGTATACTCGAATAGTCATTGAGTATCTGCTATAATGGATCCTTTTTATATGCTAATTTTGTTAATGCTTTTCTATTTCCTTGGTTTGCATAAGGGTTTTTTGATCTTTTTATCTTTTCAAAGAACTATTTGTATCATTGACTCTCTGCATTTTTTCTTTTTATTCATTTCACTAATTTTGACACTGATGTTGTTATTTCTTTCCTCCTACTGATTTGTGTTTTGGCTTGTTCTTGTTTTTCTAGAACCCCATGGTGCTTCATGAAATTATTTATTTGTGAGCTCTCTGATTTCTTTAAAGTAAGCTCTTAAGCTGTAAACTCCCTTCTTAGAACTACTTTCATTTTATCCAAAGGTCTGGTGACTTCTGTTTTTATTTTTAATTCAATTCTAGAAATATCTATTTTCCCTCATTTTCTTCATTTATCCATTTATCATTGAGTAGAATAGTATTCACAACACAACCTTGTATATTTTCTGCAGTTTTTCTTGATATTGATTTCTAATTTCATTCCATTGTGGTCAGAAGGAATATATAGGAAATTATATCAATTTTCTCATATTTTTAATCCTTGTTTCATATCCTAAAATGTGCTCTATCGTGGATATCATTCCATGGGCTTCTTGAAGACTGTGTATGGTACAATATTTTGGGTTGATTTTTTTTCTGTCAATACCTGTTTAGTCCATTTGATATCTAATGTCTTTAACATGGGAGATTCATATTTTTTCCTTTGGATGACCTGCCAACTAGTGAAAGTAAGCGTTGGAAGTTATCCACTGTTATTCTGTTGAGGTCAGTATGTGCCTTCCCATCCAATAAGTATTTTCATGAAGTTGGGTATAGTGACGTTCAGTGCATACATCTTTCAAATTTGTATGTCCTCTTTATTGGTTGTTCCCTTAATCAATAACAATTGACATTCATTTTTAAGTTTTGTTTGAAGTCTAATTTATCTTATATTTGTATGACTACAATTCCTTTTGTTCTAGTTCCATTTGGTTGGAATGTCTTTGTCTGTTCTTTCACCCTTATGCTGTGTTTTCCTTTCCTAGTAAGGTGCATTTCTTGTAGGCAACACAGAATAATAGCCAATTCCAACCCCCTCAACTCCAGTAACTTTAATGAAATAAAGAAATAAGAATACTGCCTTAGTTTTCTTTCCTGTTACTGTGATAAAAATACTCTGGAAGAGACAATTTAAGAAAGAAAGGATTCATTTTAGCTCACAGTTCCATTTGACAGTTCATTTCTGTGGACAAGTCACATTGGAAGGCTCTTGAGACAGCTGGTCATATTATAACTATTGTCAAGAAACACAAAGGAAGAAATGGACGCATAATTGTCCCCAACTCACTTTCTCCGTTCATACAGTTCAACATCCTCTACCTAGAGAACGGTGCCATCCACAGTGAGAAAAATCTCACCTCAATTAATGTACTCAACAAAATCCCCAACAGAGTTTCCCACAATTCAATCTGATCTACACATTCTCTCGTTAATACGTGCTTCCCAAATGATTCTAGACTGTGTCAAATTATGATTAAAAGTAACCATCACAAACATTACTATATTTATTTAAATTTTAGATACTAAGATTAGGATGGAAAGAAAACAATTAGAACAAAATTAGTTGTTAGTTTAGAGTAATAGTGAAAAACAGAAGAGAGAAAAGCAAATAGAGATGAGAAAGAATAAAGACAGAAGGAGAAGATAAAGCAGCTTCATCTGAAGTTAGAAAGGAAAGAGAAAAGTGAAGCAATGCAATCAAACAACCTGAAAGAGAGAGAGAGAGAGAGAGAGAGAGAGAGAGAGAGAACAACAGGATGGACAGAGCTGCTCCACAAAACTGAAACCAGACATTAAATAAAATAAGAGATGTATAGAAGTGGAGTATAGAAAACAATACTGTCCCTATGTGGTTGCTTTCCTGAACAAAGGTGTAGAGTTTATCTCTATGTGATCATTTGACCTGCAGGTGCAGAAGTTGTCGCTATTTGACCCAGGTTCAGAGTCTTCCTCCATTTACTTACTCATATGACTGCAGTTGTAGAGTCTCTAAGTTCTTGATTCATTATAGAAATAGAAAAAAGTCCTAAAATTCACTTGAAAGCACAAAAGACCACAGAATATCCAAATAAATCCTAAACAGAAAGAGCAATGAAGGGGCATAATAATAGCTAACCTCAACCTACAGAGCCATAATAACAAAAACAGCATGGTACTGTCATTAGAAATAGGCAAACCAAAGAATCAGATTGAATTGAAACAAATAGAATATAATCGATATTTTGTTTCTTAATATTTGTATTAATTCTTTAAGAATTTCATATAATAAATTTTAATCAAATTCAACCTGCCTCTATCCCACTTCCTTACCCCTCAACTTAGGGTTCTCTTTTTCTTGCCCATTAAGTCCAATTTTTTTAGTGTGTGTTTAAAATACATTATTCAATGACCATGTGAAAAAAAGACATTAATTGGAACCAGTACCTCCATATACAAGTAAATTCTTTATACAGTTTATATGTACATCTATGATTTTACTAATTTCAGAGCAGAGGCTTTTCAGGCCAATGAGTAAAGTTTAACGGAGGTGCCATTTACTTTGAATATACAGCATACATGTAAATAACAACATGCTACACATTTTCAAATGCTTAGTTGCTTAGTACGAACATTGAAACTTTTAACAATCATAAAAATGTCTGAATGCTGCATAGAAATCTATGGGATCCTTATAAAAACAATCAGATCATAAGAAGAGTTTTCAGAAATAGAAATCAAAATTCTGTAATGACTGAGTGTAATAGATAAAAAATGAAGAGAAAAAGAATGAAGAGTAAGATGTCAAAGGATTATTTCAACAGAAGCAATAGGTGTGAACATCTTTGACCAAAGGAACAGCATAAAATAGGAAAAAATATACTTTCTTTTGAGTACTGCAGTAAATTCTATATGCTTTTCAGACTGCAGGTAACTTTTACTTAAATTCTTGTGCCCAGATATTCTTGGTTGTGGGTTGTTTCCCCTGAAGCACAGTCAACCTGCCTAGGGTCCCACCATTAAAGAAAACTGACTCTCCCTCTCCCCACAGTTACAAATTGCCAGGGGCTCCTCAGCTATGCATGGGGCTCTGAGCCTACTGCCCCTTCCATGATAGGATATTGTCTAACTTAAAGTTGTTAAAATATTGTGCATGCTGTTACAAGCACTGTGGTTCATATATGTAACTGCTCTGTTGTGTCTGAAAAACATCATTTACTTGTAGCTATCCACTGCCTCTAGCTCTTAGAATCTTTCTACCCTTCCTCTACCTCAACTGTCTCTGAGTAGTTGGAGGAGGAATGTGATGTATCTGGTAACAATACTCCTGAGTGAGGTAGCACAGACCCATAGAGACAAACATCTCATCTTTTCTTTCATTTGTGGTTGTTACCTTTGAATCTTTAGATCTGTGCATTTCATTTGGAAACCCTTAGAGCTCAAGCAACTAGCAAGAGGACGTGGGGTGGGGTCTTCCGAGGTAGAGGAGATAGAATTCAGAATACAAGGGGGAAAATAGAATAATAGAACAAAAAGGATTAATGTGGTGAGGGATGGGAGGGAAAGGTAAAGGAAAAAGTGCAAGGAAGGACAAATAACACTAAAGGCCTCTTCAAAATGTCATATGGAAAACTACTACTGTAGAAGCATGCTAAAATATATACATATATGAAAAGAGTTTAATGGAGTTAACTTATAACAGAGGGGCAATCCTCTACCAGATAGCACAGGCTGGCCGACAAAGAAATTTCAGTACCAGGAATGGGTTATCTCTTTTGGAGTTGTTCAGTGGAGGTCCTATAGACCCTCAAACAAAATTGTCAATTGCCAATGCTCTTGATTACTCTCCAGAACTTGGTGGTAAGACCTCATTACTGAAGACCCTACACACATGAGTCATAGAACAAAGAAATATCAAGCTGGTACTGACACTGAAGCTTCATCTCTACTGGCTAGCTTTCATAGTATGGGAAGGTGTTATGCCCACTATCACAGGAGAAAAGTCAATATTAGTCTTACCTAGCTGGGAACCCTGTGAGCTACAATAATGACTGGCCTGCAAAGATGTGCTCACTGGTATAATTGTTGCACAAATGATATTGGGGTAACCAAACACTTTCTGATTGGATTTAAGGCCTGCTCCATTAGATGGAGCCCATATCTGACAGCATTATCAGGGCCAAGAACCTGCAGCTAGACAGGTCATAGGCCATAAGGGAGATCTTACTACTATTATTCTGTTAAATGGACATGGTATTAAACCAACTTCCAATGATGGATCATTGTACACACAGATTAGTGCATCTCTCAACTCTCATCAGAGCTTATTTTTGAAGTAGACGGCAATTAACACAGAGACTCATGTTTGATCAATGCATAGAGAATAAGGGCCTGTGGATTCCTCAGCCCTAAATATGAATTATTTTATGTTTAAAATTTATTTTTATGTATATGAGTACTTTGCCTGCATGTATGTAAGTGTACCACATGCATACAAAGTCAACGGAGGTGAGAAGAACACATTGATTTTCCTGGGACAGGAGTTTCAGATCATTTTTACCCACTATGTGGGTTTCAGACCATTTTTAGTCACTATGTAGGAACCAAACATGCATCCTCTTCAAGAACAGCCAGGACTCTCCAGCATCTTTAAATATAATTTTTTTTAAAAAATGGAACATTAATTGAAGTGTTTCAAATTATCATTAGAATGTTACTATGGAGCACTTAGAGTTTTCATAAGGTTATTAACACTATCACCGCAGTTTGATGAAACATGCATTATATCAATATAACTTTGTCTAAATGAAGTATTATAAAATGAAAAAAGATAGGCTGGAGAGATGACTCAGTGGTTAAGAGCACTGACTGATCTTGCAGAGGACCCATGTTAGATTCCCAGCACCCACATGGTGGCTAACCACAGTCCGTAACTCCAGTTCCAGGAGATCCAATACCCTCTTCTGACCTCCATCGGCATTGCACAGCAGGTTGAACTTACATGCAGGCAATACACTCACACAGAAAATAAAAATAATAAATAACATGTATATATATAAATGAAGAAAGATAAAGATCTTAAATTGTCTGCAGAACAACTTGGTGTGTAAGACGCTCCAGGATTCAGAAAACATATTTGAATGGGGCTTTCATGTACTTTAATTTCTAAAAATACATTTTGGTAATAAGTCAGATTTTTTTCATTATACTAGTTACATTTAAATGTTCAAGATTTCATTGAGGATCGATTGAAACAGTTTAGATAAAATAAATTATGCCAGGGCTGGAGAGATCTCAGCGGTTAAGAACACTGACTGTTCTTGAAGAAGACCCAGGTTCGAATCCCAGCTCCCACATAGCAGCTAACAACTGTTTGAAATTCCAGTTCCAGGGGATCCGACAGCCTCTTCTGTCCTCCAAGGGCATTTCATGACAGGGGTGCATTTACCTACATGCAGGGATAACACTCATACACATAAAGTAAAAATAATAAATAAAATATTAAGAAATAAATTATGTCTCCTCAGCCTGAAGCCATTAAGACATTTCAGCAGAGAAGGAAGTAAGATGGGCCTTCATGAAATAACCTCTACAATATAAAAGCTCTCTAATGCTGACTGAAGTGCATGCCTGTGTATTTCCCTTAAAGCCACCTGCCAATCATTAGTGCTTATCCCTGAGGGAGGGAAACATCCAGAGATACTTCTCATTTAATCTGCAAGGACATCCTGTTTAGGTACTTAACAAGAGAACAGAAGAATTGATGCCAAATACCACAAAAAGAAAACTTAAAGGACTGGACTGGAGCAATCATGTACATTTAAAGGTAACCATAGCCTGCTGCCTTTAATTTAATAAATACTCAGAAAATATGACTTTGAAACACAATATCTTTTTAAATAACTTTTCTTTGCTTTACACATGTTATGAAATTTCTGGTATTGAAGGGTATTTTGAAAAGTTTAATAACTATTAGTGGCTAAAATTTTTAGCTCACTTAGAAACATGATTATCTCTGTTTAACCATCCATCATTAGACAAAATTCAATCACAATCTGTTTTTCATAAATAATGATGTGACATGAAGGTATTTTATTGTAATTTTCACATATGATTAATAGCAATAACGTTATACCTGTTTATTCTACAATTCTTATTGTTTAAATATATTGTTTTCATGTGACTTAATTGCACAATATAACATGATATAACGTCACCTTTCTAATTCTCAATATTCCTGTTGCAAAATGTCCCACAAAATAAATGTGGGCTTATTTTGATTTTGAAGAAATTTTATTTAAATGATCAAAATAATATTGGGTAAAAATGGTCTCTACTTTCACCCCATTGTGACTATAGACTGTAACTTCAGTGTATAACACACATTAGTTCAAAGCATTCATAGCACAGTGCCCTTCCGCTGTATGCTCTTAGAAAGGATTTGTGCTGACTAGCTTAACATTATGCATATAATATTAGTAATGATCACAGAGAAGTCACTTGAGATGAGGGGAGTCTGAAACAAAAGAAATAAAGACAGAACAACTAAAAGGATACAACTAAAAGGATACTACTAAAAGGCCATTAAGCCACAGTTGTGAAAAACAGGTATATTGTCCATTAAATCACCTGGTGTCTTTGAAACAGTTGTTTAACTGTCCTCTGACTTCAAGAAAAATAAATAAATAAATCCTAGATCTCTAATCTCTGATAACATCTACTTAGATGTTTATTAAGCAGCATTCATATTTTGGTGATCTTCTACAATGGTGTTTGAAGGAAAAGAAATCTTATGTTATATTTAGAAATATCTGCATTTCTGCAAAGCTAAATACAATGTGAAAAAGGTCAATGAGTTTGTCTCTTCTTTTTTTCATATTTTTTTTTCCTTAACTCTTTTTTAAAACTCAAAAAGAATGAAATTGTCATGGTCTTAGAAATTTTTAAAAGACAAAAAATAATCTGTGCAAAAATGCCAAATTCAAATAGAATATTACGTAGGATCATCATTTGTTTCTTCTTCTCCACGCCCTCCATTTCTCCTCTATCTTAAATCATTATAAACTTTATACGCTCATTGAATGAAACTTCTATTGCCCTGGCAGCTCCAGGCATCCTGAAGTTTATTCCTAACAATTGACCCATTTATACTCCTCACCAGTGGCCGGATACATGCAGTGGCTGGCAGGTTTTTAAAAATATTTTATTATTTTTATTTTATGTATATGCATGTATTGCCTGCATGTAGGTAAGTGCACCCCTATTGTGCAGTGCCCACGGAGGACAGAAGAAGCTGTCAGATCCCCTGGTACTGGAGTTTTGGATAGTTGTTAGCTGCCATATGCGTGCTGGTATTTGAACCCGGGTCTTCTGCAAGAATAGTCAGTGTTCTTATTCTTAACTGCTGAGCCATCTCTCCAGCCCCGCTGGCAGTTTTTTTTTTTTTTTTTTTTTTTTTTTTTAAGACGCTGTTCATGACCAATAGTCTGGCAGCACTCACTGAGAGGGCAAGGCTCAGTATGGGAAAGGTCGCAGCACTGAACACTCTTCGTGCACTGGGGTATTTAGTTTACTACATAGGACAGTAGAAAATTAGAACCAAAGATACTTTACCTAAGCTACTTCTCAAGGGACATCAGAAATTACAAATGAATTTATATTTTTGTCAAAATCTCAACAATGTATAACTTGCCCCTCTTTGTATACTAATCCTAATGCATAAAATTTCATAACCTTTGGGGTCATGCCCTTTTTTAACCACATCCTGTTCCTTCTGGAATGTGAGTATATGGGAAAGCCAATCTAAAAAGAAATCAACTAGAGAGACTGTGAGGAAAACATAGCGTTAGTTTATTTTCAGACTATGAAGAAAGCTCCTTGTTAATTATACAGACAGGTATAGAGATCTAATTAAAAATGTCATTTGTCCGCAAATGGTAACTTCAAATGTTCTTTGAAACCCAGAATCAGGTAAAGAAATATCAGTGTTTAGGGAAAAAATGTTAAAAATACATTTTGAATAGAAGACACCTAATTCTTCCTTAAAGCAAGGATAAAATAATTATGTGCACATCAGAAAATAATCATATATTTGAAGGCTTTATACTAATGACAATCTTCATTTTTCTTTTTGTTGTTATTTGCAGGAATTAAAATGTAAGTTGCTACTCATTTCAGTGTTGGAAGCATCAACCCTGTTGTCTGGAGTAAATTAGCTCTGCTTAAAGTTTGACCAGTTTCCATCTTAAAAATATGCTTGTATGCTCTGTTATATACTGAAATAAACTATGCTTTCTATATTTGAATATTAGCCAAAGTAAAAAAGACAGAAAAAGAGACATTTCAAAATGCCATTAAAGATTCCACTTTTCAAAAATAAACCATATATGTTATGTGAGTGATAAAAACTACTTTTGGTAGCAAGGTCGTCTTGGCTCCAAGTATATGTTCTAAATATATGACTTATTTATACAATATGATTAGCTCTAATTTCCTTCAGCCCAAGGTACAGGTTAAAAGAAACACATGTAAATCAAGTTTTCATCTTTTGTGTTTACTGGTATATTTCAGAGGAAGTTATGTAAATTTCTTAACAACAATTTAATAATAACAAATGAAAATATTAGTACCAGGTATGAAATATCCCCCTATGAGTTATTGATTAGGTAGATCCCAGAAGTCTCCAAACAACACAAGCTATTGCCACTGCTCTTGGTTGCTCTCCAAAATTAGGTGTTAAGACCAGGTTGCTGAAACTCCAACAAACTTTGGTTGCAGGACATAGAGAAATCAAGCTGCAACTGACCTGAAAACTTTCTCCCTGCTGCTAGCATTCATGGTACTGAAGGTGTAATGCAAGCCATTGAGGAAAAGCCATAAATGTCACTAGCCAGTGGCAAAGCCTGCATGCTACAGTACTGACCTTCCAGGCAAGATGTGCCTGCTGGCACAACGCTGGCATGAAGATTAGGGGGGTAGCCAACCATTTTTTGAACTAAATTTAAACCCTGCTCCACAGAAGGAAATTCATGCCTGGTGCTTTAAGCCTGGTCAAAAGCCCCTGGTTTGGGGGATCATAGGCCCTAGGGAAGAACTTGCAACTGCTGTCTTGCCCAAGACATGTTGACAAACTGCTTTTTACATATCTATGTTTATACATAGCTAGATTATGTTTATACACATAGATTTGTGCTGTTCTCAACCTTGACTGGAGAAGCTTCTTTCTGTATTGGTCATCACTTATTGCAGAGTCTCATAAGTGGTCAGCTGAGAATAATGAGTGACTATTGCATCTATATCAATACCCCCCACACAAGGCTCAGGGAACATAGTGGAAGTGGGGGCAGAAAGAATGTAAGAGCTGGAGGATGGGAGGAGTACTGTGAAATGCTGCTTTCTAATATAGCATGACCATTGCATCTGCATCTGTATATACCTGAATCAGACCTATACAAGATCAAGCCAGCAGTATCAGTCAGCATTCCAACTGGCAGCACTATTGCAATTGGAAAAAATAAAATCTGGTGGCACAATCAGATCAATGGATTGCTTGATAGGATTAATCTGAAGAAAAACATTCTCAAGATTTTTCAGATCTGGGGACTAGAGAGATGGCTCAGGGGTTAAGAGCACTGGTTGATCTTGAAGAGGATTGGGGTTTGATTCCCAGCACCCACATGGCTGCTAACAACTGGTTTCAGGGGAATCTGACACCTTCTTCTCTCCTCCTCCGGCATGGCACAACATAGCTGCACTTACATAAATGCAGGTGATATACTCATACACATAAAATAAGTATTTTTTTAACTTTTAAAAATCTTTATTAAAAATTTCATACACGGATATAAGGTGTTTTGATCAAATCCACACCCACTCCCTCCCCTCCAACACCTTCCATATCTCTTCATTACTTTTTTCTGACAATATTGCATACTCTTCTTTCTTTCTTTTCTTTCTATGGGGCTTTTTTCTACTTTAACATTCCCCCCTCTGAAGAGGTAACCCTAAAATCTTTTAGGGATTAGATAAGAGCTCCCAAATACTTTTGACATTTTTGGTCTTTGAAACAGAGTATATTGCTAAGAGGTCCAAGGACATTTTGAGTTTTAGCCATGAAACTGGCTACTTTTCTTTGGGGTCTTTTTTACCCTAACTGATTAGCCAGTTCCTACCTCCTATTCTTATCACACCATCCTCTGAAGAGGTTATCCAAATTGCCAATAGGGAATCAGAATGCAGACCACTCTGGTGTCATCCATGCTGAACAGGGACGCAGGGTGAGTCAATGTGAGTACACCTTCAGTGGGTCTATCTAAAAGACTCCCAACTTGAGAATGATGGACTCAGGATTTGTTTTCAGGCACTTTGATAGCTGTTGGAGTGGCTAGAATCCATGTCAGTTCGCTCTCAAAGACTTATAGATTGGTGGAGAAAAATTTAGCCATCGTTTTAGAATAATATTGGGCTGTCTCCCTTAGCTACAGGTGGGCACTACAGTATTGCAGACCAAGATTTGAAGTATTACATCTGAGCAGCACTTTCTGTTTAAAAACAAAGTCATCCATGAGAAATAATTGTCTAAATAATATTTTATATGGACTTAAACCTAATGTCTGGGAAGTTTAATCCCTTGAGCTCTTAAAGAAATATACTAATTATTAGTTATACCTTCCTTTTGGGTGTTTAACACCTTACAGTTGGCACAAATAAACCAATTTATTTTTACTCTTCAGGTTGTTGGAGGATCTGTTCCTCAGGGGTCACATGGGCTTGGGAGGAGCCCCTGGCTCTTTTATTTTACCAGTTCCATCTATGTGAAGATAAGTCAAAGGTCCTACTTGATCATGGCTGGCTTCACTTGGAAGCATGGAGGAAATGTTTAACACTCCTCTTTGTAGACTGGACATTGGTTCAAGCCCATCTCCTGGGGTCTTCATGGCCTCCCTGAACAGGAGGACAGGTGACTAACCACAGTTACAGGAAATTTTGGGAGATGCTCCATAGTCCCCTGGAGATTAGTTGACCTTGGAAGGCAAGGAGAAAAAACTGTTTTTTAAGTCCCTCTGACCAGATTAGTATAGGCCTCAAAGTATGGTTGTTAAACATACAATAAGGTTAGTTCCACCAGTGTGGTACTTTTATTTACCATGTGTTATATGGATAAAACTTGGGCAAAAACCAAACATTCTTAGATAAACCTTGATTAGATACATAACTTTGTTCCTTATACTAGTTGACTAAACTATGACCTTAGAAATTTTGAGATTATGTGTATATTATTTTGTCTCATCCTTTATATATCATAGCAAACCTACACAGATCTTCATCTCTTGCTTAGGCTTTCTAATATTTTTCTTGTTTTCAGAGCTAAAAAATCTTTTAGTTTTTCAGTTCTGAAAACAAGAACAATAACATTGGATATTTTAGTTTATTTTTGTACACCTTTGGATGTCTGATTTGTTTTTGTAACCCAAAACCAGTAGATGTAGTCAGATTAAGTAAAGAATTTCTTTCCCTTCCCATAAGCACTTTAGCTCTGTACAGTAGAAAGGAATTGGTTCTAATCCCTTATTTATTTTTTATTTTTATTATTTCTTGGAGACAGGGTCTCTCTATAGCCCCCACTGGCCTGGAACCCACTATGCAGACCAGCCTGGCCTTCATCTCACAGAGATCCACTTGCCTCTGCCTCCTGAGTGCTTGTATTAAAGATGTTTAAAACCACACCTGGCTTCCTTATTTATTTTGACTCTGTAAACCTTCCAATAGAATATCCATGTTCTGTGGTGTTTACCTCATCCATATTGAGGTATAAGAGGTCTGATATTGGTGGTAAAGAAGGCCTGAATAATTACTTAACCCACATTTACAACAAGAAACAGCATGTCCTCTCATGAGGTGGTGGCCATAGAAATTCCACATTCAAACAGGAGACATGCTTAGCACTCTAAAGGCTCCATCTTCACCAACTCCAATGCAACTCCATTTGAATGTATTGTCAGAAAAATAAAGTGCATTGTATTGTGCTATTCCAAATAATAATAATAATTAATAACAACAATAACAATAATAAGCAAACATCTGGGTGTTTGTAAACATATGGACAAGCATCAGTAAGCCTTTTGATTTTAAAAAAGAAATTCAAATTTAACTTTTTTGTCACATGTGGGCTAATGAAGTTATTAAACTGACTGTTGGTCAAAAAACATAAAACCATGCACTTACACAATGCATGTGCATCATTTGTCTTGAGCATCTTCTAAGGATGATTGCTCTTTCCCTTCAAGGAGGGAAATTCTCAGCTGAAGGAGAGATAACTTCAGTAATTAGATTGAGATAAATATACACATTAAATTCCAAAAGAAAGCCAGCAGATCATCTCCAAAGTTGGTTTGTACTAAATGACAGCTAAGTTAAATTCTCATACAAATACCCCAAAATGGAAGATAAATTGAACATACTGATTCTGTATCAAAAGAAAATCAAACACTACATAAAATACTTTAAATTCATAATAAAATTAACACATATAATTAAATTACTTTTGTAATAATAAAAAACCAACTGAAATAAATAAATTTCAAGTAAATAGGCACTCTTTACTGTGTTTTTTTATTTTATTAATTATTTTTATTTTATGTGTATGCACGTGTTGCCTGTGTGTAGGTAAATGTACCCATGTGGTGCAGTTCCCACAGAGGTCAGAAGGCTGTTGGATCCCCTGAGACTAGAGGTAGGGACAGTTCTTAGCTGCCATGTGGGTGCTGGGATTCGAAGCCAGGTCATGTGCAAGAACAACCAGTGTTCTTAACCTCTGAGCCATCTCTGCAGCCTCTACTGTTTTTATTTACTAACAGTTTCATCAAACTGACTAAGACTCAAGTGAACTTCACAATGAGTTGTTGCCCACCTATTGCTCTATTTTCCCATAAACTCATACTCAGCAAGGTGTATTTATTCTAGAGTTGTTGGTATAGTTATACTGTCATAGGTTTTACTAAAATATTTTAGTAAATTCTGGAAGGGAATATAAATTATACAGTAATTTACAAGTTCTCTATGTAGAAAAATATTTAATAATGAATGAACTTAATTGAGCTATTCAGTTTCCCATTATTGTGACAAAATACTGGAGATAAACAATTTACAAGGAAGACATTTATTTTACATCAATGATTCAGAGGCATCAGTCCTTGGTCACTTGGCCATATATTTGGAGTCTGTGGTGCCACAGGACATCATGGGGGTGCACATGGCAGAGGAGGGCTTCTTCCCTTATGAGAACCCAGAAAAGAGGGTTACAAGAAAGGTCTGTGGTATGAATATTAATTACAGTGGCCATCCCCCCAATGTCTTAAGTTTCTTTGACCAACTCTTGTATCTTAAAACTTCCCCCACTTCCAATAATGCCACAGACTGAAATCTAAGGCCTTAACACATGAGGCTTCAGCAAATATTTCACATGTAATCTATAACATCATATTAATGATATGATAATGATAATGTATACTACATCCCCATTGGATTCAAATTATCAGTTAAAAAAATACCTTCGAGAAAATAGTATTAATTCTTCTTTCACATTTTGAGTTAATAAATATGTATTTAATGTTTTTTTTTCCAGAAATGAACGTAAGAATGCTATGGTTCTACAAAAGTTAAAATGATCACTATTGTATAATGCTATGATTTAATGAATTATATGAATACATTTGTATTTAATAAAAACAGTTATTATCTATGAAAAATGCTTTTTTATGTGTATGAGTGTATTACCTCCATGGATGTAAGTGTACTGTGTTGTGCAAGGCCCACAGAGGTGAGAAAAAGGCATCGGATTCCCTGGAACTGGTGTTACAGACAGTTATTAGTTGTGGGTGCTGGGAATGGAACCCCAGTCCTCTGCAAGGGCAACCAGTGCTCTTAACTGCTGAGATATCTCTCCAGCCCTGAAATACACTTTTTATGAAATATTTCTTCCACACTCAGTTGATAATAAGGAGGTGTTAAAATGAGTTTGTTTATTTCCTTATCAAAGGTAATAGTAAAAAAACACATATGCAGGACTTCTCTGGACTGAAAATGCTTGTAAGATATATTTTGAATGAAATGCTGGTGATAGTTGATCACTAAGATCCCTTTGATCACATGACAATGTGGCAAAATACACACAGAAAGGCTTTTATACATTTTATAAAGATCAAATGAAAACTCATAGAAGGTAGGAAGTTAGCTGACTGAGTAGGGTGAAGTTTGGATCTTGGTCTTTCATGCCCAGTTAAAATCTCTTAAGTTGTTAACAACTACCATGACATGTTAGTTAACACCTATACCACGTCAAAAATACATTTAGATAAAATAATAATAGTCAGAATTAAATGCCTGAATGTAATGAAAATAACTCACATTTATATGATATATCATCAATAGTTTGTAAACATCTGGACAAAGCATCAGTAAGCTCAGATAGGTCAATTATATGTCTCACCCTGAAATTCAAGTAGACAAAATATAAAAACAAAAGAAAAATGACAAAAGGGGGAAAAAAACTATAGAACAATATGAAAGCCTAGTAAAATATGTGAAATAGAAAATGAGCAGAAGAAATATTGAAGCAATAACATGCAAGAACTTTCTAAAATGTACAAGACACACCAAATGGAGACTCTGTGTGTTAGTATATGTGTGCGTTTTACACCTAAGCATATGATATTCTATCTATATGTGTATTACTATGTGTGTGCTTCACACATAAGCATTTCATATTCAAAATGCATAACACACAAAATAAAGAGAATACTCTTTAGAGAAATAAATGATAAAGGTAACATGGGAAAATCTTTAAAGAAGAAAATGGCTAAGAATTACAATAGACATCTTGTAAGAAATCATGTCACTAAGAAGAAGGAAAAGAAAAATTTTAATTACTGAAGCAAAAGCTATCAACCAAAAATTCCATATCAAGTGAAGTCAAGGAGAAATGAGGAATTTCTTAGATCAATGAAATCTGAGACAATTTACCAATAGCACAATGGTTTGTAGGAAATGTGAACGAAATTGCCAAGGGAATAAAGGGTACAGTTCAAACATACATACCACATACAGAATTGAATTTTTTTACATACAGAACTATTTTAGTTAACTTGCTGTTGTTTGATTGAACAGATGCATGTATAATAACAGCAAATGAGCATTATATAATCAAAGTATGTAAAATTGAAATAAATAGCAGCAATAGTATAAACAATATATAACATCATTGGAATGAGTCTAAGTGTATTTACTATCTGAGAAGTAATATATTATTATTATTTTAATCTGCACTTTGATTTATTTTAATTATATAATGTAATCTTTAGAGTAGTCACTACAAAAATGTTTCAGATATATAATTAATGCTATAGTAGAAAGTGGAATAATATATCAACCTCAATAAAAACCAGAAAAATCAAAAATAAAAAGAAATTGAACAGAAAAAGAAAACATCAAAAAATAGACAAGTAAAAATAATATATGTTATTATTGATAAACTATGATAACTATAGTAGTAATCATTCTAAATATGGCCTAAATATATTACTTATAAACAGAAGTATCAGCCTGGCATGTTGGTACACACCTTTAATCCCAGCACTCAGGTGCCAGAGGCAAGCAGGTCTCTGATGTCTATGAATTTAAGACCAGCACAACCTACATAGTGAGTTCCATATCAGCCAAGGTCACACAGTGAGACCTTATCTTACACACACACACACACACACACACACACACATACACACACACACACACACCTAGAAGTATTAAAATGGATCAAAATAATACCCAAATATTCAAAGTCTAAAATAAGGTCCTTTAAAAGGGAGAAGAAGAACGTTTGGAGATGTTAGACAAATTCACAGCACTGACACTGGTGATAATTTGATTTCATGAGCATATGCATACTTCCAAACACATTTATCTGTACACATTAAATATCAGCAGCTTTTCATAGGTAAATCACACTGTGATGACTTTTAAACAAAATTATCTAAAATATAAAGACACAAGTATAATAAATGTAGAAAGAAAAAACATACTAATAAAAAATTTATACTTCAATATTAATTTTAAATCAGAATCCTGAGTTAAAAATTTATTAGAGCTAGAAAGAAAAATGACATAATAAAAGACTTAAATTTCAGGAGACATTTATATTTAACATATATGTAGCTTACATGAAAATTATATGAACCCAAATTCTAGAATTTTAAAAATTGCTTTAGTTAATGGTATATTACAAAAACGAATAAAATGCACTAAGATTTCAATTGAAGAAATAAATCTCTGTCCAGAGATGGAGTGTCTGTGGAGAAAAATCCCAAAGGATAAATAAAAATTATCTTAGAACTAATAATCAGTCCTAGTAAGTTTGCATGATACAACTATAGTTGTTTACCTTTACACCAGGTATTAACTATTAGGTTTGAAATAAAAAAAAACAGTACCATTTATATAATTAGACACTACTTCTTTGTGATACCAAATCTCCATGACCAATCTGAGTTAGCATATAACAAAATAATAAGCATGGCATGCTGAAGAGTAACCTGTTAAATGAATATTACTATTCAAATATATCATATTTCAGTCTAAAACATCACAAGATGTAGTTAAAGTAAAATTTTAAGTGTTATAATGCCACTTGCAGGAATTAACTAAAAGACATTTTTTAAAAGATTAGCAAAATATGTAGAGGTTATATGTGCTAAAATCTGCAAAGTATAACGTTCTATCAAGGAATATTTAAATAAATGTGGAGATATTCCACATTTATGGACTGGAAGAAAATTTTGGAAAAAAATTCCTATAGACAGCATCAAATACATCATCCATGAAAGAAAATTATTATAAGGTTAACAATATTAAAATGCACTCCTCCTATTCAGAAATACACTTCTATGAGAACACAAATGTTGTACACATGGAGAGAACAATTCATGAAACATTTATCTGCCAAAGTACTTGTATCCAAAGTATAGCTTCTTAAAAGTAATAACTTTTTAAAATTGCTCCATTACAAAAATAGACAAAAGTTACAAAGAGAAATCTCACCATAGAAGATAAACAAATGGAAACAAATATATTAAATTGTTTTCAAAGACATTTTTCAATAGAGATTGCAAGATGAAATCATGAGTTATCCCTGCCAAGGTAGAAGAATTGTTTAAATTTAGAAATTGACAATAACAAATGTTAACTAGATGTGGAACCCAAAGAATTTCTATTGCTTGTGAGAGGAATGAAGGACGACGTAGTGAAATGGGCCGTGGCTTTCCTGCTTCTTAGAAGCTGAGTGTCATGTTATTGGTAATGAAACTTCAATATTTACTCAGCTCACCTGAGGCACAGCTGCACACAATACAAGCTGTCAATGTTTAAAGTAGTTTTATTTATAATTATAAAAAAACACTCATTCAACATATCTTTCTAAAGGTAACTGAAAATTTGTGACACAATAAAACAGTAGAATATTATTCAGCACTAAACAAGT
>NW_008352267.1:11625830-11637680 GCF_000622305.1 Nannospalax galili
GTGTATTGCCCTTGTGTGCAAGTCCAACTGTTGTGCAATGCCCACAGAGATCAAAAGAAGGTGTCTGAGCCCCTGGAACTGAAGTTATACAAACAATGTTAGTTGCCATGTGGGTACTGGGAATTGAACCTGGGTCCTCTGCAAGAGCAGTCAATGCTCTTAACTGCTGATCCATCTCTCAGCTCCAAGTCATATACTTAGACAGGAAGACAAGACTAGAAATTACATGCATAGCACTAAGTGAAATGATCTGGTTAAAACTATATGACTTTCTGGAAAACACAAAACTATAGAAACATTAAAATATCAGTGATTACTAATAGTTTTGGAAGGGGGGAAAGGGTTGAAGAGGTGAAATCATGGAATTTTTGTTGTTTTTTATTTTATTTTTTGTGACAGTGTAAATGTGAATATCAGCTTATATTAGAAACACAGAATTTTCTTATATCAAAGCCCATAGAATTTGCAGCACAGAAACGAATAATAATTTGTGCTTTTTTAAAAAAAAAAAATAGAAATTTGCGGTAATGAAAGAGGAAATGTAAACTGAGAAAAATCTTATTTTGTTACACATATATGAAACAACCTCTTTGATGTTGACGGTACTGGAGCAGTGACCTAAAAAATTTTGCAAAGGGGTTTGTAGTCCCTAAGACTAAAAGCGAAATGAGACAAACATCAGCACTGCAGCCTTCTTGGTAAAGCTGTTGTTCCTTTGAGGTTGCACTGTATGCATACTGCAACTGAACAATGTAGCAAGTGGATTGTGAAGAATGGACCTACGTTTCTCAGTGTTATTGAAGAAAAGATGTTAAATGTTAAGAAACAGAGACATAGTGGGTGCTGAGATTCAGCTCAGTAAACAAACATATGGGTGAATACAGAAACACTGATATATAAAACCCATGGGTTAGGATATACAAGTATTTCATTGTTCAATTAAGGGGTCATATAATAAATATCATCCTAGTGGTGACAGCATACCAGCAGCCAGGTCTTAGTTTCTAATTCCACTCTGTAGTAAAAGAATTCTGGCCTCTGTAGAGAATAACTGTTGCTATAATTGAATCAAGAAAAATATAAGATAAGCCTCAAGCAGATTGTGGTAATGTCAGAAAAAAATATAATACTGATAAAATAAATAATAAATAATAAATATGAATAAATTAAATTCAAATTTCAAAAAAAATAAAAATAAAGAAAAACAAAAAATAAATCTACCATTTCTGCATGGATGGGTATGTATCCAAGGGAAGTAGGGGCAAAATGAGATTTCTCTAAGTCCAAAAAAACATAACACAAAACTACCAGCAAATGTATACAATAAATATCCATGAGTCTAATTTTGACAGAAATATATTGTAAATGAGATATGTAAACAAGTTATACATTTTGTTAGCCTTCATAGTGGGTTCTATGTAGTTATTTCCTCCCAAAATTTCAATTTAGAGATGACAGAAAGAATAAATAACTTTACTGTGGAGAAAACAGGCAAATACTACCTCAGCCAAGTGATCAACTTCCATTATTAGCAGCAGAAAATTATGTTGATAGATGTGGTGATAACTACTACTACTGTGCCTGTCCTTTAAACCCGCACATCAGCATCATAATGAGAACATTGGACAACTTCCATTAGAGCTATGTCCTGCAAAAGCATCCTGTACCTATCTTCATTTTCTATTGCTGATATAAAGCATCTTGACAGCAAGCAAATTAGAGAAGGGGCTGGTTTTAGCCAACAATTCCAGGTTACAACCCATCATTGCAGAGAGATCACAGTGTCAGGCACTTGAAGAAGAGAGTCACATCACATCACTGCCAAGAGCAGAGAGAAATAAATGCATGCATGCTTAGTGCTCAGCTAGCTTTCTCTACTCTTGTGCAGTCCAGGACCCCAATCCAGGGAATGGTACTGCCAACTTTCAGGCTGGGTCTTTGAACATCAATCAAGTAATGTAATCAAGACAATTCCCCACAGACAAGCCCACAGGCAGCCTGATCTAGATAACTTATCATTGAAATTCTCTTCCCAGTTGATTCTAGGTTGTACCAAGCTGACAATTAAAACTAACCTTCACATTCCCCTTATAACTTCATGGTTACCAAGAAGGAAAATCTGAGAAATAGCTACACTTGAAATGAGTCCAACACCAAATGACAGTGATCCTGCCCAACATTTTGGATGGGATTCTAAAGCATAAGGGGCTATCAGATAAAACATGAGAAAATCCTTTCTAAATATTTTATTTATTATTTTAATTTTATGTGTATGAGTGTATTGCCTGCATCTATGTAAGTGCACCTGTGTCATGCAATATCCGCAGAGGTCTGAAGAGGGTGTCAGATCTCCTGGGTGTTGAGAACCAAATTGTGGTCCTCTTTAATTAAATTTCAAGTAATAATGAATGAATCAATATTGATTCGTTAATAATAGCAAATTTTCCATGCTCATCAATGACATTATTAATATAGAAACCACATTATATGCTACATAAAATTTTTATTTAATTATTTTTGACATTAGTATACAATGTAGAATTTTCAAATGTACTTTGCTTTCCTTTATCCTTCTTTCTCCCTCCCCTCCCTCTCTGATCCCCTGCTCCCCTCCCCACCTTGTTACCTTCTCCCCTTTCCCATCACCCCTCACTAGTCTCTTTCCTCCCTTTTCTCCTGTTTCCGGGGCATATGTATTCTCTTACCCTCACTGCCCCTTAAGACCTCTTTCTCTGCTCCCATGATCCCCTTTCTAATTTTACAACAGTCCCAACATATCTTTGCATTTATGAAAGCTAAAACCTAGGGCTACGTTTAAAAGAAAGCACGTGACACTTGTCTTTCTGAACCTCTGTTACTTTGGTTAATGCATCAACCTCCAGTTTCATTCACCATCCTTGTCCTACAATTATTAAAACTTTGGTTCTCCTTAAGAATGAATAAAATTTGGTTGTGTACATGTACATTTTCTTTATCAGTTTATCTTTTGATGACCATCTATGCTGCAGTATGCACAAAAGGAAGGAAATGGAACTAGTCTAGAGAATTTGGGGGAGGTTTGCTTCTTTTGTTTCTTTCATTTTGTTTGTGTTGTTGTTCTTGTTGTTCTGAGACCAGCAGGGTCTTATTCTAGCTGAGGATAGCCTGGAACTTACCATGTAGCCCAGATAGGGTCACAGAATGCGTGGGTCCTGAAAGCAGCTGTGAGAAATCTGAAAGGACGAAGGGTTAGAAGAAGCGTTATAAAACATGTAGCCACTTACAGCAATGGAGACATAAAAATAAGCGAAATAGAACGCTGCTACATATGTATACCAATGAATATGTATGGCCATTTACATACATTTACTATGTTTGGGGAAATAGGTCTTTCACAGAAAATGAGAGATGCTAAAAATAATACCTATGCTGGATATAAATTTGTATAGCAAGATTTCATGTTGTCGAAGTCTTTGTTCCTAGCCGGGAGTTTTTAAATTTTAAATAAAAAAAAAAAAAAATGAGACCGTGTAATTCTATTTTACTGAAGAGAAATTGATCTAATAATAGTTATGTAATCTTTCCAAGACCATATAATAGTGAAGCCAATAATTCAACAAGGGTGTTTCAATTAGGAATCGCACTGCAGGAAAACAGAATAGGAGATAGTTCTGAATGAGGCAGATAGATGGGAGAGGAGGAGGCTCCAGCCACAGGAGGAGGCCCCAGACTAGATTCAGTTACGTTCTAATTCTTTTCACTTTGATCTAAGATGGTCTACTTCTGGGTTCTTGTCCAGTGTTGACCCCTCGAGCTGCCTTCCCACCACCCGTGGTGGGCTCTCTCTGGTGGGGATTTCAAATTTCCTACCCTTGCTCTATCAATCAGGTTCCTATTTTCCTATGAGTGAACTAACCAACATATGGATCCTACTCTGTCCAATCAAAGGAAGAAAGGGGGGCCCAGTCCTGTCCCCCTTCTACCCTATAGAAGCCCATACTCTCTAGGGGTCTAGACTGTGCTCCAGGTCTGAATCCCCTCCCCTTAGTGGTAGTCTGTCTCTCTGCTGTGTGTTCTTTTTCTTCAACAAAACCTTGGCTGTGTGCTATGACTGCAAATTTCCCTCGTATTTCTTTACCTGGCAGAGAAAAGGACAGGAGAACAGCCTCTAGTATGAACTGTATCACTGCCATACCCTTGAAAAGTGCAGGCCATGATTACATTTACTTTCATATTAGTCAGTTGTCAATTAAAATCAGCTTGAACCAAAACCTAATGCAGCAACAGCCTAACTTCGGCGCAATGAAAGCTTACTACATAAACTTAAACTTTCTAGAAATAATATTTTTCCATATTACTCTGAAAGGCAGCATTTTTATTTACATACATTTTAAAGTAACTTCAAGTTCTGAAAGCTCTGTACTGAGACATGGCTCATAGAACATAAAGGGAAGTGACACAAGTCAAGGCCAGAGCTCAGTGTCCCCTGCATCTGCATCACAAGATGCCATAGCTTTGGTTTTACAGCAGAGTGACTTTAACATTGGAGTTGGAAGGAAGTGCCTGGATATTCCTGGAGAATGTCTCTTTTTCCTTAGAATAGGGCTTTATCATTACTCAGCAACTATCAGCAAACTTCAAATAACCAACATGCTTCTAAAGATATTTTCAAGGCAAAATGATTTTTATTTTTTTTAAATTTTTCTTGAAATTGTTAAAGTAAAAAGTTAAACTATTATTGATTTATTTGACTTTAAATTTTACATTTTATTTTAAAATAATTTTAAACATAGGTGAAGAGCAGTATGAATTCCTGCACACTATCAACTGCTCGTCATTTTATAGCAAATAATCCACCCTCTAAGCCTTTGTCCCAGCTGCCTTGATTAGTCAATATTCTTCAATTTTGAATAGTTTCCTTATTCCACCCTCTAAGCCTTTGTCCCAGCTGCCTTGATTAGTCAATATTCTTCAATTTTGAATAGTTTCCTTATTCCACCCTCTAAGCCTTTGTCCCAGCTGCCTTGATTAGTCAATATTCTTCAATTTTGAATAGTTTCCTTATTCCACCCTCTAAGCCTTTGTCCCAGCTGCCTTGATTAGTCAATATTCTTCAATTTTGAATAGTTTCCTTATTCCACCCTCTAAGCCTTTGTCCCAGCTGCCTTGATTAGTCAATGAACTGTGATTATTTTAACTTCAACCATTTGAGGAAGGTTAGATAGCAACCAGTCCTCTCCAAAGTGAAATAAACTCTTTTCACATTTGAAATTTTTTTAAAGTCTTTTGCAGAAACTAATTTGACATTGTGTGTCTTTTTCAAATTTTCTTAAAACCATATTCTTAATTTTTGTGGTAATTTTCCAAATATAATGTCTCTTCCATATTTCTTAGTTGATGCTCTTTTTCAAGGAAAAGATTTGTCTTCTTATTTATTTATTCTAGATATGACTCTACATATTTGTGACTCTCGTCTCCAAGAATGAGAAACTAATCCAAATTATCCTCAAACCTCCACTGTAGTAATGTGTTTATGTAAGTGCTAAAAGACAGGCTTTTTAAAAAAATCCTTAATCAAGACATGCCAATAGATACACACCTGGGTAATCAATAGCACTTGGGACTTGAAGGCAGGCATGCTAGGAATTCAAGGCTAACCTGGGCTACACAGAGCTTTGGAGGCCAGTCTGAGCTACCTGTGACACTCAAAAAATCAAAACCAAAACAAACAAGCAAATCATCAAGTTCACGCAGTAAAACAGTCCTAGGAAAATACAGTAGAGGCCGTGATTGGTTGGCCTTTCATAAAAGCTTTATACAATTAGCATAGGATAAAAGCAAACCAGCAAAGAGGAAGGCTGGAAGCTTCAGTAAAGGCCTATTAAAAACTGGTACTACTGGCACAGACAGAGGTACTCCAGATTGTCTGAGAGCAACCCATGGCTCAGTATAACACTAAAGTTCACACTCCTGAGTGGAGATTTGAGCACAAAGACATGAATCCCCTGAAGTATATTGAACTACATGTAACAGAGCATGTGCAGAAAAGTCTGCACTATGCAAATGAGCCAAATATATGCTGGGAGATATGACTGTCCTGGTTCTTTATGCAGACAGGATGCTGGCTTTCCACACTTACCCCCTTATTGAGTACACTTATTCCCTTGCAAGTGTATCATTTCCTAAAAATTCGCTCTTTGCTTACTACTGTCTCTGCTTAGTTGCTTATTCTAGGGTTCAGGAACCTGGGATCCTTACAAAGATACCCTCAGAACTCTGATATCCAGGATATCACTTGAGCTGACTGGACTTCTACCTTGAAGCCAGTCAAGAGAACACAACTGGCTTCACACTATAGTCAGTGGAAGGCAGGCAGCCACAGTGCTTTATCCTTAACCAGTCGCTTCACCTTCCTGAGTGGCTATGCATTCTGATGCTTTCCTCCCTTCATGGGTGCTCTAACCATGAATGTGTTGGAGTTGGCTCATACAGGCTCACAGGAGTGCACTGCAAAATATTCATGAACTTTGCAAGGTGATTTCGCATTCTCAGTATCCTGAAATCAGTCAGAGCTGGAGTGTTTACGCTATAGAAAATGGCAAATGCTATAAGCTAGGGCTTTGTTTCAAAGAATTTCTTCAGTCACATACCACTGTCTGACCTCTGCTGGAGTCCATTCCTTAATAGCAAACATCTTATCTTAATTTTTGCTTTTGTATTTTTTTCTTAATTATTTAGTAAGAATGAAATAAATGGCGGGACAGAGGGAAAAAGTTCAGAAAAGAAAGCCATGTCTATCTTCAAATGCTTCTTACATTAATAATCCAACTAAATAGGTGGGATTTTACTTCTATTACATATAAAAGATAAATGATCCCACCTTTTTTTGGCAGGTTACACTTAAATCACTCTGAAAATATCTAAAGTTTTATATATCGTGTTTTATTTAGTTCTTACATAATGCATAATTTTATTTCTTTATTTTAAAATATTTTTAATAATTCTTTGAGAATTTCATATAATGTATTTTGACCATATTCACCCCCAACTCCACCCAGAACCACCCACCTTCTCTAACCACCCTGCTTTGTGTCCTCATTTTTTTGGACCTATCAGGCTCAATTTGTGCTACCCATATACTTGGGTTTGTGGCCATCCAGTGGAGTGTGGTTCATTAACAATGATTTTAGTGATTTAGATTTTGAAGTAAGCCAAGGTAACTATCATTTTTTGCAGATTTTGAAATTTATATAGACAGTTCTATAAATATATTCTTGTACTTTTTACATGTATTATATATAACTACTAGATCCACATATAATATATATTCTTTAATTTGTTAAATTTTTTAACATTATGATGATAATTATGCCAGCATCCATGTCTGTGTCTCTCTGTGTGTTCAGACTGTCTTTTCTCAGAAACATCAGTAGAATAATATTTACCTCAAAAGGATGTTGGTGAACTGTTCAGGTGGCTGTGGCTATGTGTATTCCTAGGTTATCACATGTGTTTTCTAGGCATATTAATTCCTTCTGCACTGTCTTCTGGCCTATGTCCATTATTCATCACAAACTCTGTCAAGCTCTGCATTGGTGTGTCTGAAAGTACAATAGGCATGAAGAGTTCTAATTTCTATCCAAAATTACACTGAAGATAGAGACTTCAGTATAGTGCTTTCCTATAAACATGCTCCAAGGCTGTAAGCTGTTTATATTTCTATAACCTGACTCACAAATCTGAGAAATTCCACAACTGATCACCACTGGGTGAGGGAGTCAATCTTCCTTGAGGGACTGACTCTAGATATGCTGGAAAGCAAAAGGTGTCATCTCTTTTAATATGAAAACCTTGTTCCTCAGTGTCTCCACATTCTTTGATGCAGAATACCTATAACTAAAGTCAATGCCTTCTGGAGACAAAGTGGGAGCTCTAAAATCTTCAGAAGTTTTAGTCTGGCAAGAGAAAATGTTCTACATATATATAAAACATTAATAATCAATTAGTATTAAGCAACATTACACTTGTATAGTCAATAATGATCATCATTCCTTCACTTACTTTTAAAAATATTTTATTATTTTTATTTTATGTGTATGAGTGTATTATTATTGCCTGAAGGTATGCAAGTGCAATGCCTGCAAAAGTGAGAAGACGTTTGATCCCATGGAACTGAAGTTATGGATGGTTGTTAGCCACCATGTGAATGCTGGGATTTCGAACTCTGGTCCTCTGCAAGAGCATCCAGTATTCTTAACCACTGAGCTACCGCTCCAGCCGCTCCTTCGCTTATTTTTATTTTTATCTCATAGACATTGAGCACCATCTAAACACGCAGCTGGAGGAGAATCAGCCTTATGAGGGCAGGCATGAAAAGGAAAAGACTCAGTTTTCACAAATATGTTCTATAGAATCAAGGTAAATCCCAGAGAAAATGTAGGAATAAAGTGTGAGTAAAAAAAAAGCAGGCCACAAGGAGAAGGGTGGAAGCATAATCATTAGCATCTGTTCCTTAGGAAGAGGAGCAAAAGATACCTGAATGAAAGAGAACCATATCCTTAACATCCCACAACTGATCACCATTGGGTGAGGGAGAGTCGATTTCCTTAAGGGAGTGACTTCACAGATGTTGACCAGGCTCCAGTGAATGAACTCACACCGAGGGACATCTGGATACACAAACTTGACTTTATAGGTCTCAATATATATGACAGAATATATGAAATCTGGTGGAGGTGGGTATGGGGGGTACAGATAGGAGAGGAGTCTAAATATGATTAAGATCTATTGTATAAAATGCACAAAAATTTAATAGAAAGTATACACTGAAAAATATTAAAGAGCTGTAAACAAAGACAGAACCAGAGTGAAGAGGAGGATGAAGGTGAAGACTGTCAGGCACCTTCTCTATCCATGCAGAACAAGGAAAGGTGACAGAAGCTGGCCACGGTCTGCAGACCATCTCTCGCCATCTACTGGTGAAGAATCATGGAGCCCCACTACCACCCTTGTTACCATTGTCCATCCAGAGGCCTTGAATCTTACTGAAATCATCGAGCAAAAAGCAGCTTCACTTTTCTCCAATATTCTGCATACATCTACCTAAAGGAGGTTTAATAGCCCATCTTTATCAACTATCTTTGCTCAAACTCAGGACAAAAAAAAAATCCAGCTAATAATATTGGGGCTCTGTCACTGTACAGGTCCATGTAGGGACTACCAGAAGACCTGCACTGATTCTAGGATAGAAGAGTAGGAAGATGCATTCAACATTTTAATGTGTCTGTGTGCTTTAAATCCTTAACCTGAGAAACAGGTGTATGTAAAGTAAAAAAAAAAATAAATGTTTTTACATTACCACAGGAAATAACCTCAGATGTACTCACATGTAGGAGATTAGATGGAGGCAGAGATAGAGAAATAAAGAACAGCCTCCATATTTCTAGATAGATGTCCATAATGGCATACTAAAGGAAACTGCTAATTAAAGTGCAGTAGGCATGACATTACTTAAATCCCTTAACTAATCATAGGCAATTTCCTCATTTTAAAACTGTTGAAGTTGATAGGTGATGTTAAGATGCATGATCTTTTGTAATTTTAAATTATCCATCTATATGTGAATGCAACAAATTTTTAAATTAGATTTCTATCTTAAAAATTGAAAAACCAAAATGTGTGCATTTCCTTTATTTCACATGATTTTAGGAAGAATGAAGCTGAAATAACAGTTTGAAATGTGTAGAACATTTTTTAGCCATTTGTTTTTAATGACAATACCAAAGGCATTACTTGTAGAAATAGCACTGCAATACTGGTGATTATAGCAGTTTTAAACAAATAGCACACAGTGTATCCTGTGCAATATTTCTTGATTTATTTCAAGAATTATAGTGGAATATTTAGTCTGCCCATATGTCCTGAACTATTCATTTCCTGTTACTTTGTTGGATCCAGAAGCTGAAGGCTTTCAGTTTTCCTGCCTTTATCTTACATCTGTTCAGCATTGCTATTTTAGCTGACCTGGTTCCTCATGACCACAAGGTAAATCACAAAAAATTGTTTCCCCCAAAAGACTTGAGCAGCAACACATGTTTTTAAATGCATTCAGTGTTGTCTTGAGACTTTTCAAATAACTTGGGAGCAATCAAATCTAGACTGTACACATGCAACCATAAGTTAATGTACTTCTTTTGAAAGAAAGGACATAGTTGGCCAAAATCTATAAACTGCTTTGATTTAAATTTTTATTAAAGTTATAGTTCCTCCATGTATTTAGGCTTGGATACAATTTATTTCACTTTATATACTTTCTAGAATGTGTCTCTTAAATGTTTATATTAACAGTGCAACATTTCAAAGCATATGTCCAAGAATTTTCAATAGACCATGAACAGATTACCTAGATGGTTTACTTCCCTATCTGGATTTGATAAACATAGTACTAACTTACAAATGTATAGTGGTTAGAGATCAATTCTGTATTCAAAATAGTGGTAATTTATATCCCACACATTACTCTGTTATGTTTTAATAAGTACTTTGATATGCTAAAAGGAAGCAATGTTTGAAAGTTATCCTGCATAGTAAATTTATCCAGAATATTTAAAGAGTCACACTTGTTTTGATATAAAACACTATTTTTATAGTTGTATATGATCATTTTCCACTAATTATGAGCTATGTATCAGTGCTTAGTCCCATGCTAATCAAAGCTTCTTTTCAGAGCCCAATATCCCTTTAAGCCATTTGAATTTTACCTTTATTGGTCATTTATTCTTCATCTTTTGAAAAGTGATCATTAGCCCATTTATTAACTGGATCTTTTTACTTCTATTATTTAATCTTTTTAGTTCATTATATATTGTAGATGTTAATGTTGCCTGATGTGTAGCTAGTAAAGATCCTTCTTTTGTTCTGTATGCTATCTCTTGATGGAAATAGTTGTTTCCTTTAGTATGCCAAAGCTTTTTAAGTTATGCATTCCCATTTGTCATTTCTTAGCTTTAATTCCTGAGCTAATGGAATCATTTTTGAAAGTCTTTGTCTATGCCTAGATCTTGAACTGTTTTCCCTCTGCTTCTCCTAATGCATTCAGACTTTCAGGTCTTATATCAAGGCCTTTAATCCATTTTAAATCACTGGCTGTACAAGTTGAGACATAAGGATTTAGTGCCATTCTTCAACACATGGATAGCCAGTTTAAGAAGCACTACTAATGAAAGAGGCTATCTTTTTCTCGAATGTATGCTTTGGGCATAATTTTCAAAATTTAGGTGATTACGGCTGTGTGAGTTTAGATCTAGGTCTTATATTCTATTCCACTGGTGTGCATAACTGATTTAGGGCCAGTTATCCGGCTATCAGGTTCCCACTCCCACCTCCTCTTCTCTTCTCTCCTCTCTCTGTCTCCTATAACTCCAACATACTTGAAATCAAGTATGGTGATGCATCCAGCATTATCATATTGCTCGATTGTTTTAATTGTTAAGGTTTTATTTTTTAGTTTCCATATGAAGTGTAGGGATTTTTCTGTTTCTGTGTCTATTTCTGAAAAATCTGTTATTGATATGGGAGGAGATTGCATAGAATATGTAGATTGCTATCTGTAATATAGACATTTTCACACTAATTCTGCTGTTTTGAGAGTATGGAAGGTCTTTCCAAGTTCTAACATATTCTTTTTTTTTAATTTTTAAAAATGATTTATATAATAACAACATACTTAGAAGATTTCTGAAAAATTGATATGGGAGGAGATTGCATAGAATATGTAGATTGCTATCTGTAATATAGACATTTTCACACTAATTCTGCTGTTTTGAGAGTATGGAAGGTCTTTCCAAGTTCTAACATATTCTTTATTCTTTT
>NW_008352267.1:11643968-11646225 GCF_000622305.1 Nannospalax galili
AGTTGCTCTGGGTGAGAAGGATCAGGAAACAGTATTGGTTCCCCAGGTGTCTGGGGCCCCAAGACTAGGAATGGCACAGGGTCCAAACTAGAGTATAGAACAGCAGGCGGGAGGCAGGGGGGTGGGGCGGGGGATGGAAGGGTGAATGAGGCTTAGGGAGTCCCGGTGCGGAGCGCTGCGCTATAGACTTACCCCAAGAGGCCTGAGGATAGTAGTCTCTAACATATTCTTACTAAATATTTTCAAAGTATTAAATTTTTTTAATAGAGGTCTTCCACTTCCATGGTTGTTTATTCCTAGATTTTTCGGTGGTGGCTGCTGTTGTTTGAGGCTATTGTGAGTGAGATTGTTTTCCTGGTGTATGTCTCAGCATGATCATGATTGTTAATTCAGAAAGCTACTGATTTTTCTATGCAGACTTTGTATCATTTGAAGAAAGTGTTTATTATTTCAAAGTTTTTTTTGGTGGAGTCTTTGGGATCACTTACATACAGCATCATGGCATGCGCAAATAAAGATACTTTGACTTCCTCATCCCCGTTTTGTGTCCCTTTTATTTTTTCTCTTGTCTTATTGCTTCTGCAAAAACTTTAACTACTGTATTGAATAAGTATATATTCACCATTTGGTATTATGTTGACAATAAGTTTGTAGCACACAGCCTTTCTTTTGTTGATGTTTGTCTCTTCTTTTTCAAATTTCAGATCTTAATGAGGAAAGAATTTTGAACTTTGTCAAAGGTCTCTCCTGCGTTTTTAAAATGATTATGTGATTTTTTTGTCCCTGAATCATTCATATTATGCATATATTACATTGGCATGTGTTGAATGTTCATTGCATCCTTGGAATGAGGCCAACCTAATCATGATTGCTGATCCATTTCTTGTGTTCTTTAGTTTGACAGTATTTTATCAGTGAATTTTATTTTTATGTTCATCAAGGGGATTGGCCTATAATTTTCCATTTCTGTTTTGTCTTTATTCAGTTTCAGTTTTAGAGAAATACTGGCTTCATAAAAAGAATTTAGTAACGAACTTTTTCTTTATATTTGTATGGAATACATTGACAAATGTTGGTATTACATCTTCTTTAGATGTCTGACAGAATTTATCAATTCATCCATTTGGGTCTAGATGATTTTTAGTTGGAAGATTTTTATTATTTATTGAATCTATTATTTGTTTTAGATCTATCTAGGTTGTTTATATCTTCTTGGTTTAGTTTTGGTACAGCATGTTTATCTATAAATTCATGCATTTCTTTTAGATTCTCTAATTTATTTTAATATAGGTTTTCCTTTTAAATTTTTATGTGTGTATTGCCTACATGTATGTAAGTGTACTCATGTTATGCAATGCCCATGGAGGACAGAATAGGGTGACAAATCAATCCCCTGGAACAGGAATTATGAATGGTTGTTAGCTGCCATGTGGGTGCTGGGAACCAAATCTAGGTCCTTTGCAAGAGCACTGCTCTTAACTGCTGAGCCATCTCTCCATTCCTTAATATAAAATTTCCAAAGTATAGGTCTAATCATTCTATGAATTTCACTGGTATCTGTTGCAATGTTTACCTTTTCAATTTTAATTTTTCTCTCTCTCTCATTAATTTGATAGCTTGTTTAAGATTTTATCAAACTTTTTCATCTTTTCAAAGAAACACATATTACCTTTACTGACTCTTTGTAATTAAAAAAAATTTAGTTCATTAGTTACTGCCACAACCTTCATTATTTCTTTCTACCTACTGACTTGGAGTTTGGCTTGTTCTTGGTTTTCCACAACTTTGGGGTGCAAAATTATTTGAGATCTTTTAGAATTTTTAGTGTAGGTACCTAGATGTGTAAACTTTCTCTAAAACTACATTAATTTTGTACCACAGATGCTGATATATTTTGTTTTCATTTCTTTTCAATTATAGGAAATTTTTAGGTTCCCTCTTGACTTCTTAAATGATATGTTCATCATTTAATTTTTTCTTCAGTTTTCATGAGTTTGTACATTTATATAGATTTTTTCTTGTTCATTCCTAGTTTTATTCCAATATAAGCAGAGAGAATACAGAAATTGTTCAATTTTCTTTTAATTGTTAATATTTGCTTTGTAACTTGAAATATAATCTATTTTATTGAAAGTACCAAAGACTGCTGATTCAAATGTGTCTTCTGCAGTAATTGGTTGGACTGGTCTATAGATGTCTATTAAATTCATTTGCTCTGTAAAGTCATTTAACTCTGATGTTTCTTTGCTGTTTTTTT
>NW_008352267.1:11646235-11646930 GCF_000622305.1 Nannospalax galili
TTCCCTAGATGCTCAGTCTATTGGTAAGCATGCGGTATAGAAGTTATCCATTAATATTGCTTGGAGAGTTATCTGTGCCTTTACATCTAGCAGTTTTTGTTTTATGAAATGAGTATGCTGATGTTCACTACCTTTATACTTAGAATTAGATCCTCTTGATGGATTGCTCCATTAACCAATATGAATAGACTTTGTGGATTTGATTAATTTTTTATTTGAATTCTACATTTTTCATGTATAAATACAGCTACTCTTTCTTGCTTTCTAATTCCACTTATTTGTCATGCCATTTTCTATCCTTTCCCTCCATAGTTGTTTCTCTTTGCCAATTAAGCTTATTTCTTACTTTGTAATTCAGTCCTCTAGTCTATGTCTTTTAATTAATGAAGAAAGGTTATTCACATTCAGAGTTGTTATAAAAGTTAGTATTTATTCCTGTCAATTTGTTGTTTCTGTAATGTTTATTTTCCTAATTCTTATTTTCTTATTTATTACTGAAGCGCCATTTATTCTTACCTGTGACCTTGTGAATGTTTTTTTTTTAATTTTTAAAAACATAAACCCTATAAATTAAATGATGTTTTAACCTTTAAAAAAGTTCTCCATCTCATTATTAAAATACACAGTTTCATACAGGAAAATTCTTTTTCAATGCAATTGACATTGGATGTTTGCACATGCATTTCGCATTTCTA
>NW_008352267.1:11648868-11651531 GCF_000622305.1 Nannospalax galili
CCTCTGTTGAACTGTTTCTTTCTCCTTATCCCCTAGGTTCCTCATATACCCTTCCCTCCCCCTTCCCCTAATCTAACCCAATTTTTATCCAAATCTCCCTTCTTAAGGTCTGTTGCCTACTATTCTTCTCCTTCAGGTTATTTCTTTTCCTTTACCTCTCTCTTCAGTGTGTCAGATTCTTTCAAGTGTCTTTTTCTGTAGTGCTGGTTTCATAGTTTGTGTTTATCATTGAAAGTTTCTCTTTCTCCTGGAAGGATATGTCTGCTGGATATAGTAAGTGGGGTTGGTAGCTAATGTCTTTCAGAGCTGGAATACACCATTACATTTGCTCCTGGATCTTATGGTTTCCACTGAGAAATCTTCTTTTATATGTGACTGGGCACTTCTCTCACAGTTTTCAATATTTTTTCTTGTTCTATACAATTTTAACTATAATATAATACGGGGAGTTTCAATATTGGTCATGTCTGTTTGATGTTCTGAATCCCTCCTGTATCTACTTGGTTATCTCTTTACCTAGATTTCTGAAATTGAAGTTATTCTCTTTTAATTCCCATGATTCATAAAACTGACTTCTTAGTCCCGTGCTCTGATTGTACTTCCTTATTCTGTCTTTGTTGTTGTCGTCTGAGTATTCTAGTTTATCTGCCTTGTCTCCAGGACCTGAAACTCTATCTTCTAGTTGATCCATTTTATCGCTGGAGCTATCTACAAAGCTTTTTATGTGGCCTATCAACTTTTTATTTTTAAAGTTTTGAGAACTTTAAAACTATTTCTCTCTGTCAAAATTTTCTCCGATACCTTGTATTGGCTTCCTTATTTCATTTAGCTGTTTCTTTGTATTGTCTTTGAAGTCTCTCCTTATTTTAATCTGCAGCCTCTTTGATTTCATTAGATAGTCTTTATATGTTTTAATTTATTATTTCATCCAATCCGTGTTCACTGAATTCAGTTAATATAGAAGAGATCACTTTTTGAGATGTTATACTGCCTTGATCTTTTGTGCTTTGTTTGTTTCCCTACTGGTGCTTGTGTATCTGTAAAGACATTGCTTCCTGGATTTTCTTAATCAGCCTTTTTTTTTTTCAGTTGAAATACTTGCAATGTTCAAGTTGGCTCAGGTTGTATGAGGACTCTGGTGTCAGTCCTACTCAATGGGCTGGAGATGCAGTTTAGTACCTAAGTCCTCAGTCCAAGTGCTCAGAGCACTAGGGACAATTTCTAGAACAGGTTTGAGAGTGCTCAACAACAATCATCTCTTCAACTGCAACAACTTTGGAGGAATAACAGCAAAAGGATAACGTGTTTGCACTAAGATGTGAGTTACTAAGGAAGGGAATTGTGGGAAGCGAGCACAGCCGAGCCAGCCAAAGATGGAGCCCTGGCTGGCTGCCAAACCTTGTGCTGTTTACTTCAACTCTTGGCTGATTGCCAAGGCTCGTGAATCCCGCTTGTTTACCCAAACTGCCAGCCTGATGATCTTGCTACGTGCCTATGGGCTACACTCTGCCTGGCCGCTGCACGTGTGTGAGCCCTGATTGGTACCGGCTGGGGGGAGGGCTGTTGGAAATGCTATATAAAGAACTGAGGTGTGTAATAGAAGGACCTACGAACAGCATCATAGTGAGAGAGAATAAAGAGTGAGAGATATAATAGAACAGAACAGAAGCAGCATCATAGTGTATGAGATAATGAAAGAGAGAGAATAAAGGATGCAAGAGAAACAGAAGCTTGAACCTCACCTTGGTGTCTGTGTCGTCTTTCCGGGACTCTGCTGGACAGAGTCCCGGCTCGCGACAAATGGTGGCCCGTACGGGGAACCTGATGCTCACGACAAATGGTGGCCCGTACGGGGACTCTGACGATCGTGACAAATGGAGGCCCCGCTGGGATGCCTGATGCTCTAGAGTTGTAAGTAAAAATGAAATAATAGTGCTAGCAATAAAACCCTATAAGGGACTATGAAGCTCCCTGGATAGGGGACTAGGAAGCTCCCTGGATAAGGGACTATGAAGCTCCCTGGATAGGGGACTAGGAAGCTCCCCGGATAAGGGACTATGAAGCTCCCCGGATAAGGGACTATGAAGCTCCCCGGATAAGGGACTATGTTGAGGTTCCCTGGAGGGGACGAGGTTGAGGTTCCCAAAAAGGGACGATAGTGAAAGTTCCCTAGGATGGATAGATGGTAAGTAGATAGGTAGATAAAAGATATAGATGATAGAAAATATGGATAGATAGGATGTTAGATGATAGAAGACAGATATAGATAGATAGATAGAGGTAGAGAGATAGAGAAATAGAGAGATAGATTATAGACAAATAATTGATGATGATAGATAGATGATAGATATAAATGATTGTCATTGATAGATAGATAGATGGTAAGTAGATAGGTAGGTGATAGATAAATAGATGATAGATAGATAGATGGATAATAGATAGATATAGATGGTAAATAAGTGATTGATGATGAAGTTTTAAAAGAGTTTTGGAGAATATGGGAAACGTACAGAGTAAGCAAGAACTTAAGGATATTTGAGAATAAGCAAGAACTTAAGAATATTTGAGAATATGGGAAACGTATAAAGTAAGCATGAACTGTATTATCAGATTAAAAGAGTTTTGGAGAATATGGGAAACGTACAGAGTAAGCAAGAACTTAA
>NW_008352267.1:11652949-11679670 GCF_000622305.1 Nannospalax galili
TGCTGGACCGGTAGTCAATGACGGGTACGACCCTCTCATTTGCATACCAACCTAAGGCAGACCGACAACCATGATGTTGCCGAGTTGATGACGGGTAAGGATGCCAAGTGAAAGAGGGCAACCTAAGCCAGGCACGGTCCCTTGGCCTCCCTTGGTTTATTAAAACAAAAAGGGGGAGATGTGGGAAGCGAGCACAGCCGAGCCAGCCAAAGATGGAGCCCTGGCTGGCTGCCAAACCTCGTGCTGTTTACTTCAACTCTTGGCTGATTGCCAAGGCTCGTGAATCCCGCTTGTTTACCCCAACTCTGAAGTATGGTGAGCCCCAAAACAGGTGCTGCCAGCCTGATGATCTTGCTACGTGCCTATGAGCTACACTCTGCCTGGCCGCTGCACGTGTGTGAGCCCTGATTGGTACCGGCTGGGGGGAGGACTGTTGGAAATGCTATATAAAGAGCTGAAGTGTGTAATAGAAAAAACACAGCATCATGGGAACACAGCATCATAAGGACACAGCAACAGAGGGACAGCATCATAGTGAAGAAAATATGAGAGAGAATAAGAGAGAATAAAGGAAGAAAGAGAAACAGAAGCTTGAACCTCACCTTGGTGTCTGTGTCGTCTTTCCTGGACTCTGCTGGACAGAGTCCCGGCTCGCGACAGGGAATGGAGAAAGAAAGCAGAGTATGACTAAGAAGTAATGTTGGAGCAAAAACAGAGAATGGAAAGCAAATAGAAAGGGGGAACTGGGATGCTGGGGATCAGTGAAATCCCAAGATTATGAAAGCTTTTAAAACTTCCAGTTAAAGTAAAAAGTGAAGGGACTAAGAGAGGAGACAGAGAATGAGGTAGAAATGAGGAAGAATGTAAGGATTGTAGGGAAGAGAATTAGTACAGAGAACACGATAGAACACGTATAAGAACAAGAGGAACAATCATAAAACTTCAAACAAATAAAAACTAAAAGAAACCAATTAAGATTTATAAAATAAAAACTCAACTTAGTATAAAAGTAAAATGAAAATAAGGCCGGGCATAGTGGCGCATGCCTTTAGTCCCATCACTTGGGAGGCAGAGGCAGGCAGATCTCTCTGAGTTCAAGGCCAGCCTGGTCTACATAGTGAGTTCCAGGCCAGATGGGGCTACAGGAAGACCCTGTCTCAAAATGACCAAAAAGGAAAAAAAAAAGTAAGATAAAAATACTACAGAGTCAGCCAGTATTTCTTTGGGAATCCCTCCTCCCTCTGAAATGTCTTATGGAGTAAAGTGCTAATGACAGACCTCCCTTTTCTATTTCCCAATTGAACCTGTTATACTAGATTTGTTGGTATGAAGGATGGAGACCAAATGGATTAATTGTTTTCTAGATTGTTTTGTAGAATCTCTGAACACAGGTCCACAGTGTGAGCACTCCTTTAGGTGTTTCCCCATCCTCAGTATGAACTGCTGCTCCAAAGTGCAACGCTTCCACACGCACAACGGCACAGTATTTTTCTAGTGGGGGGTGGTCCCACCTTTCCCTCATGGATTTCAATGTCTGAGGCCCTGATGTGGACAGGCTAAGATTTTTATTTATCTTCCTGCTGAATTTGCTTCTCTTACCAGTGCTCATGTTGCCTCTTTGTCAGCATCCACTGTTTCTTAGCTTGATTACAATTATTAAGTGTCCATTCAGGTCAGGTCAGCTCATGTAGGGCATTCACATAGTTCTGTTGGTCTTCTATGTGTCTGTTCATGTCAGCTTTTGTGGAGTTTCCTTGTAGTTCTGTGGTAACCTGGGTCCCACCCACGCTCTCAGTGGGTGAAGGAGATCTTTAGGGTTTGGAGACCTGGTTTGGCAATTTTCTCTCTTCCTGCTCCTCTTTCTGGCAGAGCGGTTTCATGACAGGCTTTCCCTCAGGATCTGCTTGTTCCCTCCTTGCCCCAGCACAGATGGTGACATGGCACAGCCAGCGCTGGGAATTCCAAGCATCTGCTTCATGCAGCTTGTGTCTTCCAAGGTTTTGTTTTTCGTTGTTTTTGCTTATAGAAATTTTTGTTTTCTTTTGTTAACAGACCCAGCGTTGGAAAATAGGAAATACTCCTCCTTCCCTGTAGCCACGTTCAGTGCTCTGGGTTACTCTGTTGTTTCCTTCTTCCATCTAACTTCACTCTATACAAAGTTCTTCACAACCTGCTGATTCCTGTGACCCCTCATGGCCTTTCTATGCTTCTCACCTCTCTTTTGGGTCATGGATCACATGGTTTCTTTCAGATATGTTGAGACATAGGAATGTGCTGTTTGTCCCTATGCCATCTTGTTCCCAAAGTCCCAAATATAATTTTTTTAAATGTTTATTTATTTTTATGTGAATGTGTGTGTGTGTGTGTGTGTGTGTCTGAGTGTATGTATATGCACCTCCTGGGTGAGGTCAGCATCAGATCCCCTAGAACTGGAGTCACCAGTGGTTGTTAGCTACTGTGTGGTTGCTGAGAACTGAACTCAGGTCCTTTGCAAGAACAATAAGAACTCTTGATGGCTATCTCTTCTTTTTAGTATTTTATTATTTTTATTTTATTTTATGTGTATGAGTGTATTACCTACATGTATGTAAGTGGACCCATGTTGTGCAATGCCCAAGGATGTCAGAAGAGGGCACCAGATCCACTGAACCTGGAGTTACAGATGGTTGTTAGCTGCCATGTGGATGCTGGGAACCAAACCCAGGTCTTCTGCAAGAGCATCCAGTACTCTTAATCACTGAGCTATCTCTCCAGTCCCCAAATATGTTCTTAATGGAAGAAAATAAGAAAAGGTCTATAAGTTTGAAAAACTAAAGTTCCAGAGGAAGATAGGAATAAACTAATAGTGTATACTGAGACATTTTAATTTCATCAAATATGTTCTGAACAAACACTTTCTGCTTTATTCTCTACTGTATTATTTGTTTACATATTTTCATCCTTTGTGCCTCATATCTGTCTTTAATAAAACTGAAAGTAGTAATATGATTTACTTAGACTGGCTACAGATATCATAGTCCATACTGTCCTTCAAAGCTTCTCCTCAGTTTGACTCACAGTATAGACTTCTGAAATTGGTATAATTATATATTCTATTAGCATTTAATTGTCTCTAATTGTCTATTCTTTCCTTTGTACTATGTTATCTACATTAGTCCAATTTCTACCTTAAAATTAATGTTATTGCCAGATCTGAAGGCATACACCCTTGGTCCTAGCCCTGGAGAGACAGAGGTAAGAAGATCTCTGTGAGACCTAGGCTATCCTGCTCTACATAGTGAGTTCCAAGCCAGCTAGGGCTACAGGGAGACCCTGTCTTCAAAACAAATAAGCAAACAAATAATACCTAATGTTACCAATTGACATTGGGCTTTAAAAAAAAATTGACTTTTCAAAGTTGGGAAGTGGGTCAGATAAACCAGCAACCAAAAAAAAAAGATGGTGAAAAAGTGGTGCTTTAGCAGGATAACAATACATAAAATAGTCCCATTTCTTAGTACAACATCATTTAATCACTTGACACTAAGTGTTTTGCCTAATTGGAGATAGGCATGTCATAATTTCCTAATATATCTCAAAATAATGCATCTTAAAACATTGCTTAGCTTTATACACTTTGCTATGAGAATTATTTTTTTCAATGTTACTTTTCTTTTGATAAGAATTTGCTTTGATCTTCATTTGTCTCAGCAAAGAACAGTGTTGTCTGTTAATTTTCCAACTGAAAAAATATCAAGCATTAAAAATAAACATAGATATGAAGAAATTGCTTTGAGTCTCAACTTTACTTTTCTTGTAGAGGAGTCAGGTTCTGTTCCCAAAACTCGCATGGGACTCACACGACCTGGAACCACATTTCCAGGGGATCTGATGATTTTTCTGGTGTCCTCAGACTCTTTCACACACATCAACACACAGAGGCTAACACACATACACATGAATAAATGTAGTTTTATTTAAAAAGAAAGAAATAAGATATTGAAGAAATTCTCCATGAGCTAGATTAAGATAATTTTAATTGTGTCATCTGATATTTGGGGAAGTACTAGTAAATAAGATCTTTTTCTAGATCTTTGATAGTATTTTTTTGTCTACATTTTGCTCCATCCCTTCCAAATGGCAGTTGGGTTTCCATCTGCATTATCCTCTGCTCCACTTGTGTGAGATTGTAAGTCCTCAGACTCTAGATACTAAAAGGTCAGATAGTTCATGTCTCCAAGTCGAACACAGTCAGCAGTTAATCAGAAGACTAGGCCCAAACAGCTGAATGCTTTCTACAGTCTTTCAATATTTAGCAACTGGCACAATGACTAATGATTGACTTGCTTTTTTAAGGCTGTCCTAAAAACTGTGGTCTGCTGGCACCATTCTGAATGTCTTACACTCTCTTTGTGGTCTTTGTTCTTGTTCTTCTCTATTTCCAAACTAGATTTTATTGTCCTTAACTGAAAGTATATTAGAATTCTGATATCACTTTTTTTTCTTACAAAACTATAGCCAGAGTTGTTTTAAGTTTTCTGCCAAAGCAACCTAACTAAATTACGAGTGTGGAAAAATGGAATATGAGAAACAGGCATTCAATTAAATCTATGGGATGACGAATGATTTATTCAAACATAGGTAAAAAGAAATTTAAAGTTTTATTAAGTCTAATTTCTAGAATGGAAAGTAACAGGGAAGAGCATAATAATAAAATAATTCATGTGTTTCCTAGAGACTCAGATAGGCATCTGGTATCATCTTAGGAATTCATAAACAACATGAGAAATAAAAATGTTAAAATGTAAGACAACAATTTATATCAGATTATGAGGTAAAACTTGAAAGACAGACAAGCCAGAAAGGGCACAGACATAAAATTGCAGAATATAGACATTTTCAACATATTTAGATATTTTATATAGAAAGTAAGGCAACACAGTGCAGATTTGAGTGTTGAAGAATTCTCAAGAGTCAGACTCATTCCTGTCTCACAAAAATTTTCCCTAGCCCAGAGTGGTGGTGCACCTCTCTAATTCCAGCATTTAGGAGACAGACGAGGCAGATCTTTGTGTGACTGAGGCCAGCATGTTCTTCGTAGTGAGTTCCAGGCCAGCTGGAGCTACAGGGAGAGCCTCTCTCAAAAAAAAAAAAAAAAAAAAAAAAAAAAGAGAGAGAGAGAGAGAGAGAGAGAGAGAGAGAGAGAGAGAAGAAAGAAAAAGAAAAACCATTAAAAGACCAAAAAAAAAATCCCTTTACTGTAACATTTATCCTTATGGTCACAAAATAGTCACTCACATTCTAATTGCATATTGTGGAGTTCTCATGTAAAAAGAGGACTGTTTGCTCTATGAACAACTAGCAGCATTGTCACAAACCACAGTGAATTTTCTTCATGATGAGTCAGAAGTCATGATTCAGAAATAGAAATCAGAAACATCTGAAATTATTTTTCATATTATATATACATGTTATTTTTATTCTAGATGGAATCCTTATGAAATAGTCTTCATCCCTAAGGCATATGAATGCATCAAATATATTAAAAGTACCAGACTAAACCTCAAATCCTTAAGATAACACAAATTCAAACATTGTATTAGATAGAGCAAACAAATTGTGTGTCCTAGACATTAGTGTAATAAGTGAGGGTGGTAACCAGCCCAACTATTGTTCAATAGTGCTTCTGTTTTACCTCTTATGTTCTTGCTGGAAGCACATTTTCACATTGTCATTATGTACCCTGTGATTATATGATGTACATCTTATACAGCTGCAGGAAGATTTCTCAACCTAGTATTAGAAAGGCAACACCCTAGTTATTAGAAAAGAAAAAAATCAAAGCAACTATTCTTCCTATGAATTGTGTAACTTCCTTACAATATTCACCTGTGTGTATTTTCACCTCATCCTCATGAACACCAGATAGTCCTGCAATTCCAAAGGGAAGAATTACCATGATTGTGAAAGGATGTGTATCTTGTGGGAACTTGTATCTATGACCCAAGAGGAAAATTAATGTATTTTAAACTAGATTTTTTTCTTTCCATCACATGATTTACTTTTCAAACACAAGAGGAAGTTTACATAGCTAGTTAAGATAAAGGGGAATTCTTACTTCTAATGTATAAGACTATGATATTCTGAGCTCTATTCTGGCAGTCAGTGCCTTCAAATACTTGAAAGAAATCTGCTGGGATTTTACTATGTGCAAAGAAATAGGAATACAGTAGTCACAGTGCATTGAGTTTGTTTTGGGCTTTAGGGTCTTTTTGAGACAGGCTTAATTTTAGATCAGGCTGGCCTGGAATTCACTGTGTAGACCTGTCTAGCCTTAAACTCATAACAATCCTCCTACCTCATCCTCTCAAGTAAGCAGATTTCAGGAGTCTCCTACACAGCTACAAAGTTGAAGAATACGACTTCAAATATACACGTGTATATTTATGAATATAGATGTGTGTTTTACTTTCTGAAATAGCTTCTGAAAGCTGTTTATTATTTCTGATTCTTTGAAGATATAAAATAAATTCTTCTACACTAAAAAGAATAAGTTTTGATGATGAAACTCTTCTGTTTTCTCTATTCAATTAATGCTACAGCAGAAGTCAAAGTAATAATATTTATTGAGAACTTGATCTATATTAGTCAAGTTCATTTCAACAAATAACTCATTTCAACCTCTTCAGATCCAACGAGATTATTGTTGTCTCAAGTTTATAAATTTGGAGAAGGGGGAGCAGACAAGTTCTCCCTTTACCCCAGCTTCCCTGGAACTTGCTGTTGAGGCCACCCTAGTCTAAATCTTAGGAAGATCTTCCTGCCTCTGCCTCCTTAGTGCTGGAATTAAGGGAAAGCACTACCATGCCTGGCTTCCCATTCATAATTTTGGAAAGAAAAAGTAAATAACATAAAGACTATTACCTATTTAACAGTAAGTTATGCATGTTTGATTAAAACATCTCAATCTTATTAGAACCCTGTGTTGCCAACATGTCAATTAGTTTGGGGTTGGATTTTTATTATATTTGCTGTTTTCCTTGTATTTTATGTCTCCACAAATATGCTGAATTCCTGATATCACTGATATTAGTTCACTAAGCCCACCTACTAAGTGACAAAATGGTGGCAAGGGCAGGAAACAACAATGTTTAAGATGAGACATGCTCAAAGCTTATCTTCTGAGGGGGAAAGACAGTTGTGATGTATACAAAACTCAGAGAGGACATGCCAGAGAAAATTTGATGGAGGAATGATGGATAACACGGTAGCACATAGCAAAGGAGTTGGCAGCTTCCAGAACTTCTACCTGTAAGAACTTCTACCTGTAAGTATGCAATATGCTCTACTCCACACATAAAATCTATCATGTAAGTTGTTTCAGTTACTGTTTCTTTATTTGTCCTCCTTTGGTACATCTGTCACAAAGAACAATGCTTAATTTTCAGAATTAACCATTATATCTAATTTTCTCTCTTCCAGAGTTTCAGTCTGCATGAGTCCTTGTCAGAAGGGGAAAATATGAGGTAGTGGCTGTTCCTTTTACTTTCCTGCCCATATCCCTTCCTAACTTGTTGTCCTTTTTTTCTCAGTCACACATTTGTCTTCTCCTACATATGTACAACATCCCAATTTCTAGGCTCATGTAGGAATTTAAAAGTCCAAAGTTATTAGCAATATCTAGCAGTCAAGAATGTTAACCAGCTTCTAGTTGCTGTAACAGTAGATCATAGAAAACCAACTTACAGAAGAAAATGTTATGTTTGGCTTATTCTTCCACAAGCTTCAGCTCACGATTACTTGGCTTTGTTGTTTGGGGACCTGCGGTAAGGCAGAACATCATGGCAAGGGAAGCTGTAATGTAGTAGAAGTGCTCCTTTCACAGCATCCAGAAAACAACAACAACAACAACAAAGAGCTGGGAACATATCTCTTTCAAAGGTATGTCCCCAGTGATCTTGCAAGTATGCCTTTCTTCCTAATTTTCTATAAACTCCCAATAATCCATTAAGTTATGTATCAATAAATGCATTAAGATCAACACTGAAGACCAAGCCTTCAACACATGAACTCTTAGAGGACAGCTAAGATACCAACTGTAAAAGCAGACATGATATTTCTTACTATTCTAGTTCAATGAAAGTACTTTTGAAATCAGATGTGGAGATGAGTAAAATATAGCCATTTCCACCTCTGTTACTAATTGCATTTACTGGTACATGGTCCACTCAGATTTCCTGTATTATTTATGACAGTCTTTTCCCAGAAATGTATGATAAATGTTATTCATAATCACTTGGTTTCTAAATAATATAGTACCATGAAATTTTCTATTTACCCAAACTACCATGTGTGTGTGTGTGTGTGTGTGTGTGAGAGAGAGAGAGAGAGAGAGAGAGAGAGAGAGAGAACAGACAGAATTCAAAATTAAAATTTTACCTTAGGTATCAATAAACTATTATGCACAACAAATATTTTAAATTTGTTTTAGAGAATGAAACAACTTTAAAAACATGCTAAATTTACAGAATTAAAATTTCACTCGCTAAACAGCATTATTGTGTAAAGACATAGTATTTTTTTCTATCTTTGTTTACAATAAGCAATTCTAGACTAAACTCCATTAAGCAGGGATATTCTGACTATCTACTACATACACAAAAACCTATATACACTGTAAACACAATGCAGGAGGTAGGGAGCAGTCATCACCAAAAGCTATATAGAAAAATATATTAACCACTGTGTACTCTGATAAAATAGATGAGATAGACTAAAATGAAAGGTACTTTACGTATAATAGAACAAACTAAATTTTAAAAACTACATCATTTCTGGTTTTCAATATTGAATGATACATAGGCTTAATTTTCAGCTGGTGATAGAACCTCATTTTAAAAGTCTGTTTTATAAAAAAATCATGTTGACAGATGTCATTAATAAATGGCCTGCAGTACTATCAAGTTCCATGTACATTTTAAACTATTTCTAAGAGTTTACAGACTATTTAGAATTTTTCTAATTTTAGACTATTTTCTATGAACTACAAAAGTATTAAGTATTTTTATGTACCATACTTTTTGCTATGTATTTTTTTATATTTTTGCTGTAATGTGTAAATATACAACTAAATCATTCTATCACATTTGTTTTTGAGAATTTTATACATGAGTATTGTATTTGCATTATTTCTACCCCTCTCAGTCCCTCCATCTCGTCTCATGCCCCTCCCCCGTCTCTCAATTTCTTGATTTCTTAATCTTTAGCAAGGAAAATTATTTAACTTAGATTTCCAGTGGGTACTGTGCTGTAATATTTTGAAAACTGTTTCCCTGGTCAACTTGAACTTCAAATGGTCATTATTTAATGTCTACATAAGCACATCAGAAATAGATGTTAACAATTTTCATTTAGCTAACAATTTGGATCATTGTTCTATTTTTGACTGACATAGGAAATTGGGGAGTAATTATAAATATTACTATATCATTTTTTGATTTTTTATGCTGAATGACACACAGAATAAATTCTCAACCAGAATCAAAACCTCACAAAAACTCTGGCTGTTATAAGCTAATAAAAGTCTGAAAAGTAGCAGTATTCAATTTTCTTGATGATTTCATCAGTGTTTTTAAAAATATTTTATTTTTGAGAATTTTATACATGAGCATTCTATTTGCATTGTTTCTACCCCTCTCAGTCCCCCTCCAACTCCTCTCATGCCCCCCAACTGCCTCTCGATTTCTTGATTATCATTGTTAAATAAAAAATACACACATATATGTATATATAAAATGAATTGAGTTCATTTAGTGGTTCTCATGTGCCCCTTGGTTTAGGGCTGCTCACTTGGGATTAAATAACCTGTCAAAGAACTAGACCTTGGAGAAAAGTGATTCTCCATCCCTCAGCGTCATTAATTGCCTGCAGCTCTCATTTTGAGGTGGGACTCTAAAATTTTCCCCATCCACTTTGGCCTGTCAGCTGATTTTGTCATTACTCAGATCTTGTTAGACTACCATACTGTGGAGATTTTATTGATGTTACTTCCCTACCATGTCTATCATGTCTAGAATACATTAACTAGAAATAGGTGCCTTGTTCCCTTCTTTCTGTCCCCTCTTCCATGATGTGTCCTAAGCCTTGCTTATAGAGGTTGCATTGTGTATGTATTACAATGGCTTGGTGCCTCACAGACACTCATTCTCTGCATTTGACCAGTTGTGGAACTTTGTAGTAGACTCCATCTTTTGCAAAAAGAAGTTACATTGACGATAAGTGGTAAGAGGTACACTCTTCTGTAAATATAATGATATTTGTTTAGAATATAATAAGAAATTATGTTGATCTAGGGGTATGACAGAAGTAGGTTCTTCTCTAAGCTCCATGACCTCTCCAGCCATGTGTATTTGACTATGTTTACAGGGCCATACATAAATCCCCTCCTACTGAGAGGGCCAAGTAAGTTCCTAGAGCTATGCTAAAAAAAAAAACTGAAGCCATAGTAGGGACTGTATTTTAAATATATCTGTCTCAAAGACTTACAAAACTTCAGGCAATTTTGTATTAAATCAATAATAACATTTTTGATTTGGCTTTCAAAGCCAATTCATGATTTCAGAGATCATGTTAAATCAAATGCAATAAATGATGTTTTAATTAAAGATCTCTTCTGGAACTAAAATTAGTATGTACAGAGGGACTGGAATGCAGATGTTTATTGGCGCACCATTGCCAAGATACAGAATCAACCAATCAACCAACCCAGACAAAGGAAACACACACACACACACACACACACACACACACTCACACATACACACATACGTATATCTGAACATAAAATAGAATGAAATTTTTGATTTGTAGCAATGTGAATGGCAATGAAGAACTTTATCCTAAGTGAAATAAGTTAGGAATTGAGAGAAATACTGGATAGTCTCAATTAGATATGGAAGCTAAAAAGTGATCTTAAGAGAGTAGGTTAGAATAGCAGCTAACAGAGCCTGGAAATGACATGGAGAGTGGAAAGGATAAAGAAAAGGGGATAACAGACAGAGGACTGAAGTTAGATAAAAACTCCTAACCCACAGTGCAGTAAGGCTTCCATGTTGGCAGCATTAATTGGATATTTGATGATGGCTACCAGAGAAAATTTTGAATGTTTATAACCCCCAAAAATGATATGTCTAAGGTGACAGATTTTCTAATTTTTCTCAGTATTCATCACAAATTTATATACATGTTTTGAAACATCTTATTCTGCACATCAAATATACATCATTATTATGCTAATACAAACTAAAAGCATGCTAAAGTCTTTTCCACACCATTGTATCAGGAATTAAAAACCAAAGAACTTACCAATAAACACAAAGACCTGGAGCTGATAAGGTGGGAGGGGATATGATGCAACACTCTAGCATTGTCCTCGCCTTGTGTGAGGAAGAAGGACTGGCAGGTATTGTCACAGCTTCAGATAGGCCTGGGCTTCTGTTAATTTTCTGAAGCTAGACAAGAGGAAAGGGAAATGGAAAGGATGAGAGAATTTCATATTAGAAAATATGTCCTCGCTTCTGAAGGTGAATATTTATGCAGACCACCAAGCTCACTATACTGTATTTAATTACAAGAAAATGATACTGGTCTCTATAAATACATATACAAGTTCTGAGAAATCACTGAGACTCTGGGCATATTGTTGTGTTCATTTTTCCAAAGTAAAAAAATATTAATTATACCAATCAGTAAGGCAAAAAAGGTACAAATCTTGATTTAACGTTCTCCTCCCTTAGAGTCCTTATGAGAATGGACAGAAGCAGCTCGGCTTCAATAGTATTTCTTGTCCTTATGCCCTCATTTTCATTCTCCATACTAATATTTGTTTTTGATTTTGTTTTCATTTTTATATGTATGAGTATTTTGCCTGCACTGTATGTAAGTACATTCATTCATGCAATGCTTGTGAGGCCAGAAAAGGGTATCTGAGCCTCTGGGATTGGAATTACATACCTGTCATGTGGGTGCTGCGAAGCGAACCCTGGTGCTCTGCAAGTGCAGCGGACGTCTTAACCACTGAGGTGTCTCTCCAGCCCCTCCATACTAATATTTTGAAGGTGAAGATAACAGCTGATTTTGTAGACAAAAAGCACAATATTTGAAATACAGAGATGAATTTGGATGTACTACATATTTCGAGGGCAATATAAGAAAAGAAATTAAGTGCATCATTATGCTGAAAGAAAATCACACACTAAGTGTTTTAGTTTGCTTCTCTGTTGCTGTGAGAAAACACTAATCAAAATCAACTTGGGAGGAAAGGGTTATTTCACCTTATACTTCCAAAGCAGAGTCCATCTTTGAGGTAATTCAGGCAAGAACTTGGGGCAGGAACCTGGAGGGAAGAGCTGAAGCACAGACCACGGAGGAAACCAGCTTACCGGCTTGCTCCCCTGGCTCGTGCTCAGACTGCTTTCTCATATGACCCAGGATCACCTGCCCAGGGGTGGCACTACCCACAGTGGGCTGGGCCCTCTCACATCACTCAACAATCAAGAAAATGCTCTGCAGACATGGCCACAGGCCAACCTGATACAGAAAATTCCCCAATTGAGATTCCCTCTTCTTAGATGAATGAAGTTGACAATTTAAGCTATTGAGCACACTAAATAATGAATGTGATGTTCCTGAATTTATTCTAAAACTGATAAATATCAAGATATATTTTATTATGCAAACATTATTAACATTTTAAGTCAGTATGCCTATGAATGAACAACTACAAATGGTATTGGTAGTATGCTACCAAGAAGCAAGAACTCAAAAATCCATAAACCAAGCCAATATAGTAACAGATTTCATGTTAGGAATTATTGTCTCATTAACTTGCACAACTCCAATTCCTTTTTTATTTATTTCTTTTTATTTCTTTATTTTTTAATTAAATATCTTTATTGAGCTTTTTAAATTTCATACATTTCTCACTCAAATCCAGACCCTCTCCCCATCCATGCCTCCCTCCATCCCCCCACGGAACCCTATGAACTCTGCCATACATGCTGAGTCCCATTCATTCAGATGTTTGTACACAAATGTTCTTCAGTGTAAATGCGTCCACTGGAGTCTAGTCAGCCCATCCAATGGTTGTGTGGAAGTCATACTCTCCCTCACCCAGCAGCAATCAGTCTCAAATAGTTCTCAATCTAGCGCTGGCCCACCACCTATTTCTTACCTCCCCTTTAGGCCCTTGTTTAATTGAGCTGACATGGGTCCTGCTCTTGATACCACCATAGCCACAGGCTCATATGAATGAGCATTCAGTGGCCTGGAAAACTCCACCTCCCTGTGTTCATGAACCAGCCCTGGCTCTTACTGTCTTTCCACCCACTATTTCACAATGGTCCCTGAGCCGTGAGTGGGTGAGGTTCCATGTAGGGGTTCCCTCCTACATGCTACAGTCCCTTAGTTTCCAAACTTGGCCAGTTGTGACTTTCTGTATGCATCACACTCTGATATGCAAGGAACCCTCACTGGTGAGAATTGAGGGGTGCATTAGCCCTCTCTCTACCCCTTATTCCCCTATTTTCCATGAACCTTAGCTGTAGAGACTCAGCTGCAGATGCGACACCTAGTACTGGGCATCTCCCAGATGTATGTTCTCTGTGCCTGACTGAATGTGCAGTAGCCACCATCTGTTGCAAAAAGAAGCTTCTTTGATGAGTACTGTATGGCATGCTTGTCACTCTAAGTGAGGTCTCTTCTGTCAGGTGCTGCATTCCCTGGCAAGCAACTCCCAGGTATACACATGCATTAACATTCAGACACTCTGTGCAGTTCTCATAGGGTTTCTAGGGCATCACTTTTCCCTCTAGGTTTTCTAATCCCCCGAGATTCACTCATCTCCACTCTTTTCTCTCATCTGGCTTCCTTCCTCTCTCCCTAGGCACAGTGCCCCAATTTCTTCATACTTATTGAAACATTTATGAAAAGACTGAGTACTGGGGCTGGAGCACTGGCTCAGCAGCTAAGGGCATTGGCTGCTCTTGCAGAGGACCCAGGTTTGATTCCCAGCACCCACATGGAGCTAACAACCATCCATACTCCAGTTCCAGGGGAATCCAATGCCCTCCTCTGACTTCTGTGAGCATTGCATGACAAGGGTGCACTTACATACATGAAAGCAATACACTCACATGCACAAAATAAAAATAATTAAAAAAAGAAAACAGTAAATTACTGAGATTTTTAAGGATAGGTATCATTTTTGTTATCAACATCATTTCCCCCAAAACTGATGCAAATGAACATCCGTCAATGATCACCAGTGTTTTCCCAGTTCCCCTGACACAAGACCCATTGCTACAATGTACAAAAGACAGAGTTCAGGACTCTTCTGAAAAAGCCAAAGTGCTTCCCATTTTCTTTTTACTAAAGAATAAGAAGCCCAAGCATGAGGATTGCTTCTTTTTGTTTCTGGTATGAATCTATTCACTATTGGTTTTTTCAGTGCCCTTATATGGCTAACATCAAAAGTACAATTTTGAAAAGAACAAAGTATAAAGAAAAAAGAAAAAGAGAAAGAAGTTTTACTATTTAGCACATGTAAAATTAGAATACCCTTATTCGAAAGCACTGTGATGTAGGTGCATCTTATTTGAAGAACGAACATATCTATAATGTATCTAATATGAAGTATGAAGGATGGTGACTGATCCCTGTAACCCCAGAAATTAGGAGGCAGAGACAGGAGGTTCACAGTGAGTAGCCTGGGCTATACATGGAATTCTACGCCACTTTGGACTACAGAGAAGAAAGAGAGAAGGAGGAGAAGGAATAGGAAGGGAAGAGAAGAAAAAGAAAGGAAAAGGAGGAGGCCAGGGAAGACACAGAAGGAAGATGGAAGACAAGAAATAAATTTTGATGAAAACCCAGCAATGGAGAAGCTGTGTAAGGAAGAGAGAGTTTTTACCTTCCTAAAGTCTCACCATAGGAAATTCAGTGTCTATACTTTAAATTTAGTAATCCAATGATTCAAGCTCCAATTGTAGCTAAAGAAAATTTCTATGCATGATTTGTTTTTTACATTGGCTTATTCTCCAGTTAACTCAGTACATGAATGTTAATTTTTTTTTCTCTTTTAAAAATGAGGTAGGCTTTATTGTAATGTAATAGTCCTCAAAAATCTGTCCCCTGCCTATTTCCTCAGCCACTTTTTTTTTACACCCACTTCCCACATGGCACCCTCCCATAGTCTCCCTCCCCCACTAAAGCCCTTATACTCTGATATCCCTGCTACTGTCTGCTGTGTTGTCGGCACCCCCAGCCATTCCCCACTACTTGTCCTTCTGGTGAATCTAGTCAGCCTATCTAGAGGTCTTTGTTTTATCGAGGGTCAGCTGTTCCTCATCTAGTGGTAATCAGTTGTCTATCTTTATTTTATGTACATGAGTGTGTTGCCTGCATGTATGTAAGAGCACCCATACATGCAATGTCTGTGGAGGTCAGAAGAGGGTGTTAGATCCCCTGGAACTGAAGTTACAGATGCCTGTTAACCACCATGTAGATGCTGGAAACTGAACTCCAGTCCACTGCAAGAGTAGGCAGTGCCCTTAATCTCTAAGCCATCTTTCTAGTTCCTTCAATACATACCTGAATTTTAAAAGATTCAGTGAAATCACTTCAATAATCATCATATGACAGAAAATAAGACAGACCAAGAAAATACCAGGTAAGATAACTATGAAAAATCACCTCACATAAAATAGTAGATTATTTAATTACATTAATTATGCCACAGTGTAACATATTGTGACTACAGCAAATAATTAAATTTGCTACATAACTCTGTTTTAGGAAATTAAATTTCAATTGACTGTTGTGTTCATATAAGGAAATGGAGAATACAAATTTTACTATCCAAAAACCTCGCTACAAGACCTTTTTAATTTTTCTAAGTTTTATACTATGCTAGGATGCCTTATATAAAATATTCTACAAGACTTATTTTTAATTATATATATTTTTAACATTTTTGTTTATTACTTTTATTTTATGTGTATGAATGTATTGCCTGCATGTATGTGAGTGCACCCATGTCATGCAATGCCACGGAGGTCAGAAGAGGGCTTCGGATTCCCCTGGAACTGGAGTTAAGGGTGGCTCGTAGCCGCCATGTGGGTACTAGGAATCAAACCCAGGTCCTCTGTAAGAGCAGTCAGTGCTCTTAACAGCTGAGCCATCTCCAGCCCCTTTTAATTATATCTAATTGAACTTTTAAAATCATATTTACACCCCCTCCGTCTGCAATCGCCAAAGCTTGCCTATGGATTTCATGCATTCTTTTGTTTGTGTTAAGGCCTATGGAGTCAGGTTTGTATACCCAGATGTCCCTTAGTGTGACTTCATTGATTAGAGCCTGGTCAGCTTATCTATATCCACCCCTCAAAGAAGATCAACTCTCTCTCCCCCAGCAGTGATCGGCTGCCAATAGTTCCTTGGCCTGCCCATTTCCCCAGTTCAATGCTGAGTTTTGTCTGATTCCATTTGCTTTGCTTAAAAGCATTAAATTTTTGCTAGGCCTAGTGGTAGTGGCCTTTAATCAATCCCAGAACTCAGGAGGCAGAGGCAGGCAAATCTCTGTGAGTTCAAGAACAGCTTAGTCTACATAGTGAGTTCCAGCAGGCCAGATGGGTTTACAGGGAGACTCTATCTCAAAAGTATTAAAAAAAAAACCATTAAATTTTCATTTCCATCTAACCTTATTTAAGTTAGCATTGTCAAGAAATATATATTCATAAAAGTCACTTTCCAGAAAGTAGCAGCACTCTATTCGAACGATAAGTGAGCCATTCTTATCAAATTGATCACAGTATTTTCATTAAGCAACTTCTGCAAGAACATACCTATGCAAAGCAAAATATAACATTGTGTGCATTTTAGAAGCTACAACAGGTTGAAAGAATTCAGAGCTACTAAAAAGTCCCGTTATCATAAGTGCTAGAGTTCATGGAGACCCATCTCTTCCATTATACTCATTGAAGTCATGCTAATATTAAGTCAGTAGAGTTTTGCCTAAATTGCCCCAGTCTTTCTATATCGCTCATACATGCAATTTATATAATTTTAGGAAATCAGTTGAAATATGTTGACAAATGGTTTATCACCTCCAAATAATTAAGGTGATATTGTTTTAAAAAATCATACTACCTTATTCCTTCTGTCTACAATTGACAAACCTGGAGCAAAGTGAAGCACAGGGCATTTAGAAATCCACATATTGTTCTTGTTTACTTAGCTATAATATTTGAAAGCAACTAAAAATTTATAAATTTTAAAAAGTAAAAAGTAAAAATAAGCAAGTATACTTAAAATTATTTTACAACTGAATATAAAAATTGTTGCTGTGATTTCTTGGCAAGATTCATAAAATTACACAAGGTACACAAACCAACATGATTTTTATCATATTGTTTTGGAGAAATTGAGACTCTTCAGTCTAACTGAATGAAGAGTTTTTTAAAAGTTGTCACCAAGCCAAAATAATACTGGAATAGCTCTGTATTTTCAAGCCAGGGAATATTTTGCATTTTAGAACTCACTTCCCCAGATGGATGATCAGACTCATTCACACTAGAACAGAGCCATCAGCCCTTAAATGTGTTAGTGAGCAGTTTCCCAGAAGAGCAAGTTTATAGGCGAGCATGTCTGCTGAAAGTATTACCTCTTGCTTTCACTTGGTCTCCAATTACTTCCAATTGCATTAAAATGTGTGAAAATATGCCTTAGATGGTCAGTTTATCGGGAAATAAATTTATCTGTATTTAGACCTAGTTTCCACAAGCTCAAAAATCAAGTGGGCTTTAATATGTTCTTTTCCCCCATCATAAATAACTTTGCTTCAGGTTAATTTGCTAGAAAATTTTGTATCAATCAAAATATGTATAGGTAATTATAAAAGCAGAAAAAAAAAACCTTCTCATTTTAAAACTTCCTCGACACAATAAAATTGAGTAACTTAAGTCCAGTCCTGTGGACTCTGCTGATTCATGGACAAGGTGGACATTCTGGAACTTTAGTTAGTAGCCTAACTCTGAAAGAATCCAAATCAACATGGTGGGTTCTTAGAGAAGTTCCAACTTAAGCAGAAAGCATTTTAGTATTTTCTACATTCATAAAGTTTTCTTTAAGAACTTTCTTAAACTTTAAGAACTATGGTTCATATGTTTAAGTCCTAGAAAATGATACACAATGAGCTTTTCCTTTTGGAAAGTTTGTAATGCACATATGAGACTGTGTGGTTTACTTCACATACAGTCAAAAGTGGATCTCCACACTGCCACGATTACTTTGAGTTGTGCAAGAGGTTGACACAAAATTAACTTAATTTTTAGCCTATAATTTTCAAATAAATAACAGCACTATGCCTTTTGAACATCGTGCTTTTGTGTTTAAATGTCTTGGAAGTACATAATCTCTTCCAAATTATGACTGACATTTAAAAATCAAAATGTCACATCTCTGTGAATTTGACCAGTTGTTAATAGTGGGCACATTTATGTTTTGGTTAGTAACATAAGGTTTTATGATAATCAAAATGCATTAATCATAGAAAATTGAATCTAAATGTCATCTAGCGTACCACTAGGCATACATATGATAACCATAGGTCACATAGGGTAAATAAACTGGAATGTGACAGAAACTGTACCCTGGGAACAGTTTCATTAAGAACTTTTAAAGTTTTCTCTGTTCCTTGTGATTTAACTGATCGTTTGGTAATTTGATATACTAATAAATGATTTATGCTAAATAACTATAAAATTCTAAGTAGTTAATACTGGCCAAAATTTTCTCTCAACAATACTGAGATTCTCTAATTTAGATACTTATTTTAAAATATCTGAGCAGCTTAAAGTCTAAATTCAAATGTCAAGGTTGCGTATGTGACCAAACATGAGCAGGTTATATCAATACCTACTCTGTGACATGCATTTTAGCAATAAATATATCATTCAACTAATCTATATAACTAAAAAATGACATTTGACTAATATATATGTAACAAAGCTATATAATATACATATGTTGATGAAAATATTTTTCCCGTGGATCATGAAGACTAAACCTCTTAGTGCACAATTTTCCTTCATGAGTACTGTATTAGTCAGGGTTCTCCAAAGAAACAGAACCGGTAGAATGAATATATATGTATAGAGATTTATCAGCTTGGCTCACAGGATAGAGTCCGAGTAGTTCAACAATGGCTGTACCACACTGGAGAGGCTGAGAATCTGTAGTCGCTCAGTCCACAAGTCTGGATCCCTCAGTAGTCCCAATCTAGTGCTGAAGGTCTGACAAATTCCAAAAGATCAGCTAGTCTTCAGGCTACAGCAGCAAGACAAACTCACCAGCGAGAGAGAAGGCAAGCAGCAAGAAGCCAGGCATTCTCCTCTGCCTATATGGGCTGCCAGCAGAAGGTAACATCTACATTTAGGGTGTGTCTTCCAGCTTCAGATGATCCAATGAAGAAGATATCTCTCATTTCAGTTAATCCCAGATCCAGTAAAGTTGACACCCACGATTAGTCATCACAAGTACATTTCAGCAAAGACCTTCAGTTTAAATTCTCTCCCCTTTTTCTAAAACCATGAATAAAATAATAGTAAGTTCTGATTTGCACAAAGCCATGATGGCTAGTGTTAATTGTCATCCCACCAGGATCTAGAATTACCTGAGATAAGTAAGCATGTGAGCACACCTGTGATGGATTATCTAAATTAAGATTAGCCTCTGAGAAAGACTGATTATCTTGAATAGATTAATTGTTGTGGGAAGTCTCAGTTTAACTGTGGGTGGGACCACTCCCTGATCAGGATCCTGGGCTATGTGAAATGGGGAAACTGAGCTGGGCACCAGCATTCACTGTTCTCTGCTTCCTGGTTGTGGATGCCATGTGACCAGCTGCTTCAACCCCTAATGCATTGACTTCCCTGCCATGATAGACTGCATCCTTGAACTGTGAGCCAAAATGAATGAATAAATAAATAAATTAACCTTTACTCACTTCAGTTGGTTTGGTTGGGGTAGATCATTGTAGCAACAGAAAAAGAAACTAAGACAAACAAACCCCTTTCCTAGCATAACTTATTGTCCTCACATAGTTATTCACAGTGTTCCTTTGAACCTCTAAAAGCATCCCTTAAGATGATAGAATTTAAACTGTTTTGTTGAGACATGGTCCACTTACAAAAGCTCCAGACATTTCACAATCTGAAACAGAAAGAGACTTGGACTATGATTTGGTAACTCCAGGATTCACTCCAGATGTGAACTAACTACTGGGCATATGAGGAAAATATCTACCTCCTCTGCAGTTCAGATTCTACACAACAAATTAATGTATCTTTCAAGAGAGAAAATATTGTACTTTATACTTGTGATGCATCACTAATGAACACGTCTATTATCAAAAATTGGAATGTGGATTTAGAGGATAAATCCATATAAATATATATGCATATATTCAGTACATGCACAATAACTGTATAGAACTGGCAATGTCTGTAGTTTCATTAAACGTAATTAAATTCAACTGATATCTGAGTAAATTAGTCGTTGAGTTATAGTGGCTAGGATAAATCAAGTTACATGCAACAATTAAGAAAGAATACCAAGGAAGATGTCTTATCCCTAACACTCAACTGGTAAATTTTTTATTTAAATTTTTTAATTGCTTAAGTTAAAAGCAAGAGGAATCATAAAATAAGAACTACTAGAAAATATTGAGAGGCAAAGTAATGTGTATGTGTGTGTGAAAATTATACTTTAAAATTATAAAAGGGGGCTGGAGAGATGGCTCAGCAGTTTAGAGCACTGACTGCTCATACAGAGGACCTGGGTTTGATTCCCAGCACCCACATGGCAGCTACGAACCATCCTTAACTCCAGTTCCAGGGGAATCCAAAGCCCTCGTCTCACCTCTGCAGCATTCCACAACACGGATGCACTCACATACATGCAGGCAATACACTCTATACACATAAAATAAAAATAATAAATAAAATCTTTAAAAAATTATAAAAGGATCTTCCCCATCATCCTCTGAACTGAACTAGTCATAATACGAAACTGATTTTATATATGTTGGTATGCATTAAGAGACAAGAATCATTTGGAAAATAGATTACTTGTTACAGATAACAGTGCTTATAAGTAATGAACCTTCAGCATTAATTGTAGTTGACTAATGACTACAGTATAGCAAACACAAGAAAACCATGAAATGTAGTGTAGCAAATTAAGAGCGCTTCCATTTCAACAAAAGAAAGGCTGAGAAAGATGGATGAAATAGCTCAAAATCAAGAAAATATTGGGTTCTGTTTTATTTTTCTCCCTTTGTGTTATTAGTCATCTTAAGTGTTTATTCTCACCATTATTGTATGAGGCACTTAATTTTAAAGAACATTTTTACTAATTCTTGAAGAATTTCATGCAATGTATTTTGATCATATTCACTGTCCCTCCCAAAGTCCTCCCCTTTTTTAAGTCCACCTAGTACAATACTAGTAAATACTCTTGGGTGTAGGGCCATCCCTGGGGCATGGTCAACCTACCAGGGGACATACCCTTAAAGAAAACTGACTCTCCCTGTCTATCTCCCTATCAGTTGCCAATGGCCCCTTAGTGAAGAGTGGAAATTCATTCCTCCCTCTTCTTTCTATGTTGGGACTTTACCTGACTTGATCTTGTGCATGCAGTCATAATCACTGTGAAATCAAATGTGCAACCACCCTGTTGTGCCTGGAAAACACTGTTTTGTTATAGTCATCTACCACTTCTAGCTCTTACAATCTTTTCCCTCCTCCTTCCTGGATGATCCCTGAGCCTATTATACATATCAGACACTTTTCTGAGACCTGGAGATTCAGCAGTGAGAACATGGAAACTTATGCCATAAAGAACCATAGAGCTCTCTTCCTTATCAACACTGAACAATCCAGTGAAATAGTTATTACAAATGGTCATCCTACACTGACATGCAAATTCTGGAGATTAAAATAGCCTCCAGTCCTGGTGCTACACACTTTTCAGGGTTCACACATATGGATGTCATGATTCTACCATAACAGGATCACAGCAGGTTATTTTATCTGCCTTAAAAATAATCTGTGCTTTGCCAATTTATTCCTCTCTCCCCAGACATTGGCTGCTAATGAAGTTTTTACTGTTTCTTTAGTTTTCTCCTTTTCTAAAAATCATGTACTTAGAATCATATGGCATTTCACTTTTTCAGATTGGTTTCCTAACCTTAATAATATGCCTTTATGATTCTTCCCTGCCCTTTCATAACATTCATAACATAACTATTTCCTTTTTAGGCCTAAATAATATTCCATTTTCTGTACATAATACAGTTTATTTATCCAATTACCTACTGAAAAATGACAGTTTGTCAATAGTTTGTCAATTATGAATAAAACTGCTATAACCATCTCTGTGCAGGTTTTACTGCAGATATAAGTTAAACTGGCTTCAGAAGCTTTATAGCATTCCTCAAATAGTAGTCAGATTTAAACCTACATATTTCACTTTGGAGATACTACTGTAAATGACATTATGCCTTTATTTTGAATTCTACTTCTTTATAGATGATATATACAAAGGTGGTTAACTTTTGAATATAAATGTTGTATCCTGCAAATTTGCTATAATTCCACACTAGTTCTAGGAGTTTAGGGTCCATCCTTTTGGAATTTCTACATGTTCAGTTATATCATCTGTGAATAGAGATAACTCAATATTTCCCTTCCTAATCTATATATTTTTATTTCCTTTTCTTGGTTCATACATAAGCTAGGAAGAATGTTTACTCTTTCTGGGTAGATAACATTCTCATTATTCACAAAGATTTTTAACACTAGGGAAAAGAGGATTGTTGACTCCTCATGGCTATAGTATAAACAAGTTATCCTGAGTTTACAAAGTAATCACGCTATCACAGAATACCAAGCTTGTTCTTGGACGTGAAAAGAGTTGGAGGGAAAGAGAGGGGGAATATGATCGAAAAACAGTGTGCATTTATGAAATTCTAAAGGAACAAATTGAAATATTTTATTAAAAATGCAGGGATAGTGACTTAACTCAGCACCTCAGTGTCACCAACTACTTTTAAAATATCAACCATAGACTGTAAATTTTGTCATGTGTTTTCTGCCTCTCAGCTCTGCCTTTTCTTCCTGAACTTTCTGCATGTAGCAAGCTAGTTACCATCAAATGTTTAATTTCTCAAATCATTTCGCTTTTTGCAAGGTTACAAACACTGAGCCAGACATGGTGGCTCACACCTTTAAGTCCAGCACTCAGGAGGCAAAGGCAGGTGGAGCTCTGTGAGGTGGAGGCCAGTCTGGTCTACATAGTGAGTTTCAGGACAGACATGGCTACACAGTGGGACCCTGCCTCAAAACAACAACAAACAGAAAACCCTAAAACAAAACCAAAGCCAGGTCACATAAACTGTTAATAAATAGTTAAATAGGAGGAAAAGGCTATAATCTACAGCACAAGAAAATGTCCATAGTACATGTTGGATAGGCATGTCCTCTGAAAGAACTACCAACAGCTGGATATCTGAACCCTGAGAGACTCCATAGAAAGGAAGGGGGAAAGTCACCCCTCCCACCCAATTGGTCAGGTTCAATTGCCTGAGGGGGTCAATCTAAGGAGAGACACAGAAGCCAGGGAGGTGGCACAAATTTTGTCATCTTTGCCAGGGCACCAGTGGCCACAGATCTAGGAAGCTCAGCTGAGATGGAGGAAAAAAATATCCCACCTGTGTCCGGGTGCATGCCTTTGTAAGTAATCCCTTCCTGGACATCAGAAACTCTGTAAGGAAACTTGAATACATTGTGTGTCGGCTGTGTAGGTCATCATAAGAGGAGGAGGTCTCAGAGTACCTCATAGATGGCCAGGAAACAAGTTTTCAGCTCTGGCCTCCCAGAAGTAAATTTGGCTTTACAGCACACCATGACTTATTATACATTTCATTTAAAAAAAAACTATAAACGAGGATTCGAATATTCAAAACATAAAAACATACTGACACATGTTTAAGTCAAGGGAAATAAAAGTGTCCAGTTTGCTGCATGTATTTATCAGTATAAGGCTGTGGAGATGGCTCAGTTGGTGAAACGCATACAATGTGGGCATGAGGACCTGAGTTCAATCCCTAGAACTACTTAAAATATTGGATATGACTTGTAATCACAGCACTAGGGAGGAAGACACAGGCAGATTATTAGGGCTCACTGGTCAGCCCATCTTGCCTACTCAGTGAATTTCTGGCCACTGGGAGACCCTGTCTTTCAAATCATGGTGGATGGCACTGGAAACATCACCCAGACATTGACCCCAGCCTCCATACTTACGTGTACATAAGCAAATAAGCACACACCTACCTAAACACACACACAGAGGTGGGGGGGGAGAGAGAGAGAGAGAGAGAGAGAGAGAGAGAGAGAGAGAGAGAGAAAGAAATAGTCATCAAGGTATTCATGTACAATTTTTGTACTTTTTTGAGCTGGAGAGCTGGCACAGCTGTTAAAGGCTCAGGCTCACAACCAAAAAGACAATTTTTGTACTTTCATGCATACATATTATATTTCAGTATTGTTTGAAAATATAAAATATTGCATTTATTCCCAATTAGTTTTCTCTATAAATACTTTTATTGCAAATATCTGGAGAACAAGGTCTCAACTTTTTAGATTTTGTTTCAGGCATTTTAAAATAAAGAGTGGAACATAACCTTCTTTTTAGTTGTGCTCTGAAATAAGATTAGGTGAGATGTGGTTTTGGGCATTTATGAATGAGAACAAGGAACTTCTAATATAAACATGGTCTGATTGGCTCTCTGACCTTGTAAAAGTTCCTAAGAAATCTGCTTCCTTTCATTACTTCTTCCATTTTAGGCCTGTTCATAGAATAAATGACCAACAAAGTTTTCTGTAATCTCATCTAAGAGGATTTCAGGCAAATAAGCTGATTCTAATTTTTAAAAAGGAAACGAAAGAATCTGAACGAGAACAGTAGGAATCAGGTGTTAATAGGGAGATATGGATAAAAATTGGGTTAGTTTGAGGGAGGGGGGAGGGCAGGGTATACAAGGAACCCAGGGGATAAAGGAAAAGAAGGAGCTCAAGAGACGTAGGACCATAGGAGAAGGGTATTAGTAAGAGAGAAAGGGGGGAAATAGGGGCACCTTAAGTGGGAAAACCATGATGGAGGGGTGAGACAATGTGAGAGATAAATAATGCCTAGCTAGTTTTGAAAACCAGAGGGAACCATATCACTCCTAAAACCTACTGACAAATTATACATACCAGATCAAGAAATATATGTCTAGGCAAGGTTTTTCTGAGAACAATTGGTCTTTGCCCAAGCTTTATCTACATGGCACACAGTGATTAAAAGTACCAGACTGGTGGAACCAACCTTCAGGGATGTATAACAGACATACCTTGAGGCCTATACTAATTTGGTCAGAGGGACATAAAGGACAGTTTTTGCTCCTTGCCTCCTAGACTGACTAGTTCCAGGGGACTATGAGCATCTCTCAAAATGTCCTGTAACTGTGGTGAGTCAACTGTCCTCTTGATCAAGGAGGCCATGGAGACCCCACAAGATGGACTTGAACCAGTGTCCAATCTACAAAGAGGAGGGTCAACACAGAGGAATCATTTCCTCCACGCTTCCAAGTGAAGCCAGCCATGGCCAAGCAGTACCTTTGACTTATCTTCACATAGACAGAACTGGTAAAAGAAAGGATCCAGGGGCTCCTCCCAGGTCCATGTGACCCCTGAGGAACAAATCTTCAAATGGCCTTAAGAGTAAAAATAAATTGGTTTATCTGGGCCAGCTCTATGGCCTTAAACACCTAAAAGGAAAGTATAACCAAAGATTAAAGGGGTCAATATAATCTTTTAAGACTCCATATGTATACCTAAAGGCTACATAATGAGAAACAATGCCAGATAGGAGATACCTTCTTTTGAGTTGTTGGCCAGGGTGGCCCAAGAGAAACCCAGATAGTAACCCAGCACAGAACTGGGAAAATGAACAGCAGACCCCAATCTTATCTAAAGGAATATTGACAACTGATTGCTGCTGGATGAGGAACAGCTGACCTTCCTAAAATAAAGACCTCTAGACAGGCTGACTAGATTCACCATATGGACAAGTACTGGGGAACGTCTGGGGGGTGCCAACAACACAGCAGACAGTAGCAGGGATGACAGAGTATAAGGGCTCTAGTGGGGGAGGTGCTATGGGAGGGTGCCATCTGGGAAGTGGGTATATAGATGGATAAGATTGTTTGGGATATTATGTGTGATATACACATGAAAAAATCAACAAATTTAAAAATGAGTTATATTTTGGGAGGAAGCATAAAAATGTACATCATGTTAATTAGTAGAGGTGATAAACATTACCATTGAAATCTACCTCATGATTTTATTTCCATACACAGGTGCCAAGGATTCAAGTGTAACCAACCATAACTAGTAATAACCAGATATATACAGATTAGAGATGCATGCACCAACATCTAAGTGTTATTAGCAAAAACAATGAGAATTTCTGTAAGAAACAGTATATTTTAAAATGAAACGGAGATCGCTTTTGAGGGTTAAAAATGCATTCAATTTTATGTCTTACAGGGCTTATACTGAGTTCAGTATTGTATAA
>NW_008352267.1:11679896-11702224 GCF_000622305.1 Nannospalax galili
TAAAAAAAATATTGTCACAATTTATCTCAGACATGAGATGACTTTACATTACTTTTTGAAATTTAGATAAAACTAGCTCAAGTCCTCACATCAAGAGTTTTGAAATAGCCAAGGTTTGAGATAAATTTTCTGCCAATTTTCTGAGGAAGTGTGTTAACAAGGTTTCCTGGTGCTTTTGTACTGTCATTTTTCAGTGTTATGACTGAGATTCCTTTATCTGGTTGAAACTTTCTAGTCTCCTTATTAGCTGTGTTTCCAAGAAGCTCATGGCTCTTTTGCTGTCAGAAGAGAGATCACAGATAGGTGGAGTATAGTTCCGTTACTGTTAACAACTCTGAGCCTTGACTGCCTGTGGTCTCTTGTATTAGTTACATTTTCATCGCTGTAATTATGATACCTGACAGAAGCAACTGAAGAAAGTAAAGACTCATTTGGCTCATGATTTCAGGAGGCTTTGTACCTCATCATGAAAAGGATTTGATAAATAGAGTAGTTCACATCTTAGTACCCAGAAAGCGGGAAAGGGGGCAAGCCAGCACACACTGGCTTTTCCTCTTCCCATTTGTAGCCCACTCAGGCCTTTGGAATGGAACCATCCACATACAGATCAGGCCTTTCTCTCTTAGTTAATCTTTTTCAGAAATGCCCTCAGAGATGCACAGAAGTGTACCACACCAATCTCCCAGGTGACTGTAAATCTAAGCAGAGTGACAATGAGGATCAGATGTCACACTCTCAGTTCTTACTTGTAGACAAGTCTGAGCTATGATCTCTGGTGGTCCTCAGCTCATCCTAGCACACATCAGCTCTGAGCCACTCTCAGTGGCTCCTCACTAGGCCAGGCTAGTCAGCCTCACTAGCTCTCTATAGCTCTACCGTGGCTAGAGCCTTCAGATTGTTACACTCTCCCCTGTCTACACTTTACCCGCCACAGTCTGAGCCACCCACATTTTTTTCCTTTTTAAGTCTTAGCCCTCTTTAGTCCTCTGCAGTCTCAGTCTTCTGAACTCCTTGCTCCTGGTTGCCATCTGTCAACTGCCTGGAGCTGATAGGTGTACTTAGGGCTGGCATCCCTGATATTGGCTGCTTCTCATGAAAACAGTTCAACCTACTTCAAAAAACCAAGTAGCCAATGCAACCACTTGAGTAAAGCATTTGTGGCCTACATTGCAGCACAAGTGAACTGTACGTAGGAGGGAAAACTTCTATACTGACACAGATGAGAGGCAGAGGAGGTATGTTGGCTAGACATACAGTTTCCTGTCTGGAACAAATAATCCGTTTTGCTTTGTCATACCAGCTTGCACAGGAATGCTAGGCACACCTGTTCTGAGAAGTGCTCTTCCTTCATTAGACTGAAGATGTCTGCAGTATGGACTGGGGTACCTCTAGTGACTGTGGGCAGGATTGGCGGGGAGGTCTTATGAAGCTGTGGCAGCTCACAAGGCATCCCCTAGAGCAGTTTCAGGGTACATAAAGTAGCCATGGCTAAAGTGGAATTGGCAGCTGCAGCCTCCTCAGCTCTGAAAGCTTAGCTTCAGTGGCAGTCCTGACAGTGAAGTTGCTTTCCACAGCTGGAGCAAAATCCCCCTGAAGAGTCATGAGGCATTGAAAAGAGTCATGGCTTTCCTGATTACAATTCCAGAAGCACCAGATCTGACGTTGTGGAAGCCACCTTCTCTGATGGAATTTCAAGAGTGGCAGCAATGTCACAATTCCACCAAATTCCAGGACCCTGGAGACAATTCCCAATCTGGTCTCCATTCCTGCCAGCTTGGGGTAGTTGCTAGGTTACACTGCCCATCTGGCTTTGGCCAAAGGGTCTGACAGATGTCAATCAAGTAACTGAACTACTAGTTCTTGACAGCTTCTGCTATTTAAAAGAGGCAGGGGTGGGGGTGGAACCACTAAAGAGCACTTGCAACAAAGATCTAACATGGACTTAATATTTTTCTCAAGTAAACATTAGCCAATGCAGAACCCATAGGAAAATTCCCTTACAAAGTAAGAAATGTATCTCCCTGGGGAGGCCTGGGTCCTCTGTAGACCTCATCGATGACTAGATAATGGACTGGTTTTATTATAAAGATTAGCTGTGACCTCTTCTCTTGTTAAAATTTGTATAGAGCTTTAGAAGTCAAACTAGAAAGGGGACCAAGAGAGAGGCAAAGAAGTTTTAAGATGGGGAGGAGGGAAGAGTGTAATAGAATCTAGGGACATGAAAGCAAAAGGGGCCTTACTGGCAGGAAGACCAGAGGAGGAAGAGGTCAGGGGAGGAAAGTTGAAGATCAGCAAAATCAAAATATGCCTCAAAATGCCATAACAAAACACATTATTTTGCATGCTACACTAATAAAAACTGAATCAAAGAATTCCCCCCAAGTCATATGGTGCTCAAACAAGATCAGTCACATAGGTGTCCTAAAACAGCAAAGAACATGTTAATAAATCTTGCTATCACTGTCATTTTTAACCCAAAATTTCTTAGGAATATCAATAAATAGATGAGATCTACTTATTAACTATAGCTTTTCCTCTTCAAAATACAATATTCTAAGTGCTTCTAATCCTAAATCGGATTAAAGTGACTACTACTATTTATGACAACAAAATTTCAGCTTCCCTCAGTGCATCATTTAATTAATGATGTTCACATAAAACTCATACACATGAAAGTTACCTTGTTATGTTATCACAAGCAACTTATGCACCTTTTCATTTGTTTGTTTGAGACAGATTCTCTCTATAGCCCCAGCTGGCCTAAAATTTACTATGTAGACCAGGCTAGCCTTGATCCCACAGAGAGCTGCCTGCCTATCCCTTCTAAGTGCTGGGATTAAAGGTGTGCATCACCATACCTGGCACAAATAACCTGTACTCTTAAGTAATCTCTGATGTAAAAACAATTAGAATGAAATATATCAATAATTTTGTTTGAATTCTGATGAAAAATTCCATAGCCCTAAGGTGCATGCAGAAATCCCCAGGAGCTATGATTTTCTAAGATCAAAAGTCTTTCAGGGTGGACTCCTACAGACAGAGGAGAAGAAATAAAAAGTGCCACTAAAGCTTAACTGTAATACCATCCTTAGACATGGAATTTTGGAGAAATGTTTAAATTTCTCCTTCCATAATAATTAAAGTGGAAAAGCACATTAAGATATGAAAATAATGAAAGGCATAATCCAGGGCTAGGGAGATGGCACAGTGGTTAAATTATTTGCCATGCACGTGTGAGGATCAGAGTGGAATAAAATGGAAGCGCAAGCAAGGATGGTTGCAGACATCAACCTTGGGATTCCACATGTATTCACATTCATGTGTGCATATGCATGCAAACATGACGATACACACGTTATGTATGCACATAAAAATGGAATATACTGTGACCAGTTCACGACAAAATGTTCTAGTTCCCCAAACATTCAACATGTCAGTTTCATAACAACTGTGCTTATTGCTTATTGTACTTGTGTTGCATCCTGAAGTATAGAAAAATAAGTGAAAATACTGCAACTCAATAATAGTGTATTCTAGACCTTAATAAATTCAATAATCCAACTAGTTTTATAATCTGCAAGTGAATATTAACATGTACAGCAGTCTACTTGTTCTAACAGAATTCTTCTTAGATGTGAATCTCATGAGAATTTGCTTTTTCCAACCTTTCTCCAACTCTTCTTAGTACCTGCTACCCACCTTCCTCTCAGTTTTATGTCCTCTTTTAATTTTTCTTGTTATTAATGACTCCCAGTGTCAAATTAGTGCTTCCCATATGCACATGGGTGTGTCACCATCCATACGAGCAGCCTACCAGTGGCCACGTTCTCCAAAGCAGGGTGATTTTCCTTCCCTTAGCATCAACTTCCAATAGCACTTCTAGTAGGGGCTGAGAGTCAGGGGCTTCTCTCCCATCCATGCTGGAATTTGACTGACTTGATCTTGTGCAGGTAACTGCATCTACAGTTGATGTTTACAAGATCATTATCATGTCCACAAATCTTCATTTCACAGCCCTCCTCCTTGTCTTCAGGCTCTTACATTGTTTCTGGCCCTTCTGCAAAGTTCCCTAAGCCTTGAATGGTAGGGTACTGATATAGATTATCTATCCACAGCTAAACACTCAGTTATTTATACTCAGCACTTTGACCAGTTATCAATTTTTGCCTTAGTCACTACCAACTGCAAAATGAAGCTTTTCAAGCAAAAAATAGAGAGCAGTACAAATCTATGAACATAAACATAAATAAGATGTAGTTTGACTATATGACCATTAGTAAAAGAACAACAGTAGGCTCCCCTGGGGACTTATGCTCTCCCTAGTCCTAGCTTTTAACCAAATTTACATTATTAGGCATGAAATCCTTCCTGTGGAAGGAGCCTCATCATCAATCATAAAGTGTTTAGTTTCCCCCACAACCTTCATGCTGCTATTGCACAAGTGAGCACATATTGCCAGCAAGTCAGCTTTATTGAATTCAGAATCCAGTAAAACCAATGATTTCTTTTCCCCCCAAGCAACCTGCATATCACCTTTTGGTGCTATGCAAGCTAGTCAGCAGAGAGAGATTTTCCTAGTTACTTCAAGGTTGATTTCTCTATGTGCTGCACGAAAAGTGTGTGATGTTAGCAAAATGGTCTTATCATCTAATTACTGTGGTCAACCAAGAGCAATGGCAATATCCTAGTTGTTCTGGGTGCTTCTGAAACCCCCCTGACCAATAATAACTCATTGGGAGGTACCCCATGCCCGGAACTGAGATTTTTTATTTAATAGCCCATGTCTTCTGGGAGCAGCATTGTCCATCCATGCAAAGAAGGCAGAAAAAATACTGCTGGGTGCAGACAGAAAATTTAAAGCATGTAGGGGTGGGGAATAGGGAAATGATCTGTTTGTAGAAGACTTAGCCAAAATGAATGCTGCACATAAAAGCTAGATGGAAACCTACAAGCTTCCAACTCAGAGTAAAATGTCAACTACACAGGACAGCAGAACACAGATGGCATGAAAGAAGAAGGGTGCTATACTTGAGCTAGAGGTTTAAGTGGGAATAGAGTGACTGGGAAGAGAAGAGGACAGGGGTGTGTTAGCTAAAATTAAGGATATGCAAAGAAGGCTTATGGAAATCCACTGGTTTGTAGGCTCATGGAGAACACACACTTAAAGGAAATTCACTTGTTTCCTTCCCTGCCCAACTTCCTCATGCTGCCTTCTTCCTCCTCCTTCTCTGTTTTATTTGTTTTTTTTTCATATTTTAAGTTTCTAATTTATTCTAGGGTTTATTTGGATTAGTAATTTCCAGTTAATGTTTGAACAAGCTTTCTCAGACAAAAAGACAGCAAAATACAAAGATCTCTAAGTAGCAAAATCAAAAACTATATATTCAATGTTAGTTATCCATCTACACTACTACTGTGTGTTGAACATGTTTAGGTAAGTCCTTCAAGGTCTGGAGTCTGGGAAACTGCAACAGCTAAAGGGGAAGCATGCAAAAACAGCATACAGAATACTGATCTCTATAGTACTCACTGACCTAGTTGATCTCTGTTTACCTTCAAATTATGAGTCAGCTTTTTTCATTTATTCAGTTGTGTAATTTTAAAACAACATGAATGACAGTTTTATATTACACAAATATTCTACTATGTGAATATGGAAAGTGATTATTAAAGATATAAAGTTATAACAAGGAGCAGAAAAATCCACCTTCTTTTGCTGTTATTATTTTTTATTGAGGCAGGGTCTTATGTATCCCAGGGTGCCCTCAATCTCACTGTGCAGCTTAGCATAACCTTACAGATCTGATGTTCCTGCTTTCACTTCCTGAGTGCTGATAGTATAAGCATGCATCATCACCACACCTGATTTATATGGTGCTGATGATAGAACAATAGAACCTGACATCCTTCATGCTGGACAAGGTACATCTCCCACCAATTTTTACTAAAAAAAAAAATTATATAGGATCCCTTATTACAAAAAAAATCAGGTAAAGCAACAACAGCAAAACATTCTTTAGATCCTTCAAATAGCATCCTACCATACCCTTCACCCCATGTTTTTCAATAAAGTCTTATGAAACTAGTCCCTTCTTTTCAGTCTTTAGTCTTTAAAAACAGGCTTTGTACTCGACAGCCTCCCGCAATTTTGTTTATGCAAAATCCATCTGAAGTTCACTCTTTTCAATAATCTGCTCTTAAAGAATAAATCCAAAAGGAAATTTTCAATCTATATTTGTTAGGCTTGAAATGGAGAGCCTAATTAGTATGTACTGAGTTTCAGATGCAAGAGCTGCATGTGTTCTAGATATCTGCTCCATAACACTGTAATTCAATTAACAATACCTGCTTTACAGTGAAAACTGTCAAGGGTTTGACTTCTACCTCCTTCAATTCTCTTCATTGTTCTTTATTTTTAGCAATATTTCCAGGTTCACATCTTGTGACACTGAATGCAAAAACTTCTTTCTGTTTCTATTTTCTAATGCTTTTAAAATTTTTTTGATTGAGTTTTTGTGCATTTCATATAATAGGTCTTAATCAAATTTAGAGTCCCTCCCCCATCCACACCCCTCCTACAACCCCCACCAGATTTCATGCATTTTGGAATATATGTTAAGCCATATCCAGTCAAGCATTTGTACCCAGATTTCCCTTGGTGCAAGTTCATCCACAGGAATCTAGTCAGCTGATCTAGATTCACTTCCTTAAAAAGATCTACTCTCCTTCACCCAGCAGTAATCAGTTGCCAATAGTTCTTCGGATAGTAATGGGGCCTGCTGTCCATTTCCCTCAATCTATGCTAGGTTTTGTCTAATTGAGTTGATATGGGTCTTGTGCATGCTGTTACCGTTGTTGCAAGTTCATATGAGCAAGTTGTGAGTGCCTTGAAAGCTTCTGTTACATAATGTTCATGCAACACATTTGGCTCTTACAATCTTTCTACCCCCTCTTCCGCAATGGTCCCTGAACCATGGGTTGTTGAGATTTAATATAGGAGTTCTATTCAGGGACATACATTCTGCAGTCTCTTTATCTCTAAAACTTGGCCAGTTGTGGTCTGTGTGCATCACTCTCTGTTGTATGAGGAAGCTTCACTGATGAGAGCTGAGGGATGTATTTGTATTCACTTTACTTCCTGTTCTCCTATGTTCTGTGAGCCTTATTTGTAGAGGTTTGACTGTAGATGTATTGTTTAGGGCTGAACATCTCTCACAGACATATATTCTCTCTGTGTGAAGAGTTGTAGAGCTCTGTTATAGCCTCTTTCTGTTGCAAAAAGAAGCGTCTTTGATGAGTGACAGGTATACTTGTCTATAAATGTAAAGATCCATATTTAGCATACAGTAAGAAATTTCATTTATCTAGAGATATGACAAAGGTAAGGTTTTCTCTAGGATCTATCACATTTCCAGCCATGTGTATTTGGGTATATTTACAGTGCCACGCATGAGTTCCCTCCCACTGAGAGGGCTATAAGTCCAGTTAGATAGCTGTTGACTACCCCCAAGATAACAGTGTCACCATTGCACCAATAGAGGTAGTTTGTTGTGGTAGTGATTGTGGCTATTAGACTTTAGAGTTGGACCATTATTGGACTTTAGAGTTGAGTTGGACCATTGATTGATTTTCTCCCTTAGAAGCTTGCATAATATCCTCTAGAATTACAAGAGTTAGTGTTTAGGTAGAAGGGTTCAAGGTCAGTTCCAGGTCCATTGCTCCAAGTCCTGTGTTTGAAAGATGTCCTGCCTTCAGCAATAGGGTCTTACCTTCAAATGCCAGGAGGTAATCAAAGGCTGTGGTGATAGCCTGAGTTATTTTGGGAGTCTCTCGGACTTTAATTTGAATTCTTCATACAAAACTACCTAGACAGTACCATTTCATGAGTCTCGTTGTCCCCATCCAATATGAACACCTTTACTCTGAGTTACCATATCCTTCTCTGCCGGTGCCAGCCAGCCAAGATGGACAGCACCTGAAAGGAGGAGTGAGGATTGAAAGAAAAAAACAAGAGACAGAGAAAGATACTTGGGAGGACTGTCAGTACAGACTGCAGCCCCGCTTTATTTTAGCTCAACCTTTTTATACAGTAGAACATCAGAGATAGCCACCATTTGCTTAACTCAATTAGCTTTAACAGCTGTTTTTTTTTTCCCACCTTTATCTGAGAGTCAAATACTTGTGAATTCCACCAATTAGCCATCTTCCCTAAATTACAAACACATTCCTCCTGACTTGGCAGAATAGTTAGGTACTAGTGTTCAAAACACAAACTCTAACTGAACAAGCAAGCCTGCCACAGCTCTATGTACATAATGGCTGTGCTTATATCAATAGCTCCAAACACTTCTCACCTTCAGTTTTGAAGACATCTTTATTTCTGACTTGATGGAAAAATGTGGGCCTTCAAATGCAATATCATTATATATACACACACAGAACTATTCCAAACAGTTCCTCTATATATCACCTTATCTCCTCAGTTAAAATGAAAACAACATCTCTTCCTGCATGGAAGACTGCATCCCCTGCTCTCTCTGAGCATCTGCATCTAAACCTTCCCCTATGCTAAGAGTTGGAGCTCTCTTACAGGATGTTTTTTTGTGGAATTACAGCAAATTAGAAGGCTCTAAGAAGAACATTTGCAGTGTGGAAAGAGAGGAAAGGATGCCTGTGTGGTTGCCTGAAGTTGGAAAGGCAGAGAACAAAGGCTCTTAATGAGAATTTTCAGTACAAATCAGCCTGTGAGCTTGATGCAAAACTCTCTATTCCTCCCTATTCATTGCTTTTGTGCACCAGGGAAAGAAACGCAGACCCTTCTGCTCAGCGCTCCATGAAAAAAGTCCGAGGCCTACCAATTCAGCTCGTAAGAAAGGTTAGGGCATTAAACTGGTTTCCTTCAGTTTTTTGTGTAAGATTTACTTAGCATGAAAGGTATCCTCAATAAAATTTTAAGTGTACACTATTATTAACTATATGCACAGTGTTTCATAGATTTCTAGAACTTACTCATCTTGTTTGACATCAAGTTTATACTTGTTGGTTCCTCTACACTTCCCCTATACTCAGTTTCTTATAACTCTCTCTTCTTTCAACTATAAATTTGACCAATTATATAGTTGGTCATGCAGAATTTGTCTTTTTTCAACTTATTTACTTCAATTAGCATAAATTCCTAAAAGTTTACCCTGTTTATCAATGAACTTTATCTTTTTTAACTCTGATTAGTATTCTATGTGTACGTGTATATATATGCATGCCTGCATATACATGTAGTTTTCTTCATCTAAGTCTTAAAATTATTTTACTTTATTATTAGAGTGTGTATGAGTATATGATAGGTGTATGTAGGTGCAAGTGCACCCACCATCACATGCGTTTGACACTGTGCACATGTGGAGGTCAGAGAACATTTTTGTGGAGTCAGTTCTCTCCAGTTCTTCTATCTTTATGTGGGTTCTAGAAATTGCACTCAGGTGGACAGGCTTATGCAGCAAGTATTTTTCCCTACTGAACCATCTCTTCAGCCGCATCCACTCTTCTCTTCATGGACACTTAGCTGTAAGCTTGGCTACTGTCTACAGTGTTGCAATAAACAAAGTAGTCCTAAACATCTCTCCAAGCTACATTTTTACCTCCATCTTGTTTGTATTTGACATGTCCAAACTTTAGTCTAACTTCTTAAACATTTAAAATACAGTCATAGTAACTTTCATGTTATGTACTTAGGAAAAATACTTAACATGTTTACCAAGGTACCAGAGTAATGTACAGGGAAATATCACAGTAAGTGCTAAAATAGTACAGAAATGTCAGTTGACATAAAAGCCCATACTCTTGGATAAAATGCATGAGATGGTGGACTTTGAACTACTGCAAAGAGAAGAAAGGGATTAGTAAGATTTTATTTATTTATTTATTATTTGTTTATTTATATGTATGTATATAAGTATACCCATGCATAAAATGCCTGCAGAGACTAGAACAGTATGTCAGATCCCTTGGAACTGGAGTTATGAATGGTTGTTAGCTGCCATGTGGGTGCTGGGAATCAAACCCTGGTCTTCCATAAGAGCAAATAGTGCTCTTAACTGCTGAGGCCCGATCAGTAAGCTCTTTTAAGGAATTGCTCCGAACATACAATCCCAGTGATGATGAACATTGCTCATAGCATGATTTGCACTTCATTAGAAATTAAAATGACCATGAGCCTAAAGACTTAACTGTAGGTTAAAATTATACACAGAACTCCCATGGAATGAATCAGACTCAAGTTCACACTTTTCTGAATCAGGTGATATACTGTTCAGTGCCAATAGTGGCAGATGTAACATAGTTTCTTCTGAAAAGTATGCAATCTGTTAAAACATTTTTATAGTATGAAGAAATAAATGAACCCCTGCCTTGCTCTTTGAGCTAATTTAAAGCATTTTTCAAAATCCATGCAGGAGGAAAGACAAAATACAACTGTAGACTAGTAAAGAAATTAAGGCAGCCTGAAACAAGGACATGGGAAGAAAAGAGGGCCCTGAAGGAGAATCTGCACACATGGCATTTATTCTACAAATTCTGACTGCATCAGTGTAAGACGTAAGCCACAGAAGTATCTGTTATTCTGATAATAAGGAAAAAGAAGTAGGGTCAGCTTTGTAATTTATTCACAATGTACATAAACTAAAGGATTGCTAAGAAGAAATACTCTCATGTAGGACCCCTGAAAAAGATTTGCTTAAGGATATTCATGAAAAGAACAGGAAGTCCTTTTTATCTGCAGGCTTCTCTACAGTCTTGGACAGGGACTTTTGAATCCAACCTCTTGTCAGGAGTCAGAGAACTGTACCAAAATGTGCATCGCTGCACTCAGGCAGTGACAAAAAGCAACTTCTTATTTCACAAGACAGGGAGAGTTCACATCACAAAAGTGACTATGTGAAATTACCAAAAATCCATGTTAATATAATAATGTAAATCTTACTGACTGAGTTAACATTTCTTTAATAATTAATATTTCTCTAATATGTCTCATGACTATTGGGTCTGACCTAGTCTATTACAATCTTCAAATATATTTTTCCAGTAAATAAATAAATGTTCTAGTTTATTTCTTTGTTATATACCTGACAAGCCATTACAGAAAGAAGCAATAAAATAGGTGCTAGAGAGATGGCTCAGTAGTTAAGAGCACTGACTGTGCTTGCAGAGGACCCAGGTTCAATTCCCAGCAGCCATGTGGTGACCAACAACCCTCCATAATTCCAATTCCAGGGTAATTCGAAGCCCTCTTCTGACCTCTGTGGCATGGGCATTGCACAACACAGGTGTAGTTACATACATGAAGGCAATATACTCATACACATAAATTTTTTTAAAAAAATAATAATGATAAAAAATGAAATGTAAAAAATAAAATATGAAACAGGCTAAAATAGAAACTAAATAATCAAATAGTGTCTTTTGGAGTTTTTGACCAAGGGATGTCCCACAGACCCTCAAACAATACTGGGTATTTTCATTGTTCTTGGTTACCCAATTAGACATTGATGGTAAGACCCTGTTGCTGAAAATACATATGTGTGTCATAGAACAAACATGGCGAAATCTAGCTAATACTGATCTCAAAACTTAATTCCTATTGGCTAGTTTTCATAGTTCTTAGAGGTGTTGTGTTTACTACCAGATGAGAACAGTAATTATCAAGTTTATCAGCTGTGACCCTTGAGAGCTACAATAATAACTGATCAAGCAAGATATGCCCACTAGCACAATAATGAAATGTATGTTATGGGAGTAACCACCACTTTCTGATTGGATTTAAGGCCACATGCACAAGATAGAGCCCATACTTGTCACTGTTATCAGGGCCAAGAACCTGTGGCTAGACAGGTCACGGGCTACAAAGAAGAACCTACTACTATAGTATTAAACTGACTCCTAAGAATTTATTGTTATACCCATAATATTAGTGTATCTCTCAGCTCTCATCAGAGAAACTTCTTGCAACAGATGGCAATCAGCACAGAGACTACAACTGGTCCACCTATAGAGAATAAAAGACTGCAGAGTGATCAGTCCTAAGTAAGATACCTATAATACACCCTCTCCTCCAAAGGCTCAGGCATCTCCATGGAAGAAGGGGTGGTAAGATTACAAGAGTCATAAGTAGTGGAAGAATATAAGGAAATCATGTTTCCCTGACACAACAGGGCAGTTACATGTATAAACTCACAGCACTTGTGACAACACATATAAGACCTGTGGAAGTCCAAGCCAGATGAAAGTCCAGCATGGATGGGTAGGTGGGTATGAATCCATAGCCCTAGCTGAGGAGCTATGAACAATTGTTAACTCCTGGAAGAGGAAGAGTCAATTTTCTTTAAGGATGTGACTCTAGGTAGGTTATCAGCCTCTAGGGATGGACCTATACACAAGAGCATTTGGAGAACACAAATTACACTCAATAGGCATTAAAAAAAATAAGAAAAGAAATGAAATGAGGAGAGGGTAGAGAGGTGGGGATAGATCTTAGAGGTGGTGCAGGAGGGGTATGACTGAATATGATCAAAATACAATGTATGAAATTGTATGAAAAAATAAAAAATATTATTTTTTAAAAGTGGGTACATTCTCTGAAGAGATTTAAAGGATATGTTTTATCTCTCTAACCATGTGATGCCTATTGAGACTCGGGGTACCCTCACCAGATACAACTGCTCAGGTGACTGGAACAGACATCCATTCTCGGCAGGTTGCCTAGTCTGTGGTGTTCTGCCGTGAAACAGAACACGGACAGCAATATTACTGTTCTCTATGCCTAAAAATAAATCAGATTCCTGTACATGACCATACAAGGGCTCATGTTAGCCAAAGATAGGGAGAAAAGGGATATGTGCTGGGGGGTAGGGGTGGGGGATCCCAAGGAAATCCTGCTGCTACAAACACAGTTAGAGGAAACATCTACCTGAAAAGAGGCATCCAAGACGTTATGCTTTCCAAGATTGTAACTTTAACATTCTGGAAAAAAATCAGTAGTGTATACAGGCTGGAGAGATGGCTCAGCAGTTAAGAGCACTGACTTTGCAGAGGACCTGGGTTCAGTTCCCAGGACCCACATCGCAACAAACAACCATCCATAACTCCAGTTCCAGGGGATCTGATACCTTCTTCTGTACTCTGCAGGCATTGCACAACATGGGTACACACATACATGCAGGTAATCCACTCACACACATAAAATAAAGTATTTTTAAAAATCAGTAGATTGGTGCACAGAGTTTTTTACATTTTAAGGCTATATTAGCAAGTGTAATATGTAACAATGATTCATGTGTCTGCTCTGCCTAGCTCATTCATTAATCCAACATAGAAATAATGAGCCCTAAGTTGTGTCAGATTCAAAGTTCAAAAACTGGTGATTCAGCTACAAACAAAACAAACCAAATTACTTTCTCTATGGGCTTACATTTCTCAGCAATTAATGCTATGGAGTTGGTCCAGAATATATTCATAGCACTCCTGTCCAGCTCTGATCAGGCCAAATTTGATCCTCCACTATAGTAGACAATGTGTGTCTTGATTCATCCTCCTCAAAGTGAAATGCCATAGTCTAAGTTATTTATAAAGAGGAAATTTTATTTGGCTCACTGTGCTAAGGACTAGGAGGTTCAGACTGAGAAACTACATCTAGTGAGGTCCTTCATACAGGTTGGACTCTGGAGAGTCCATGAGGTGGTGGGTAGTACAGGACATGTCTTGATGGGACAGCGTCTCCTAACTAAGGTCTTGACTCTTTTTTATGAAGTCATTATCCTATTGGATTTGAATTCCATCTATACGGCATTATTTAATTACCTCCCCAAGCTCCCAACTCCAAGATTTTTGTCACTCATTTTTATTCATGCTTTTAACTGCACTGGACATTTATTTTTGAATGTAAAAATGACCATGAAAAACTTTAGAAATGTTAACTGACTTAGAATATAGAAGTAGATCTTCGTTTCATAGAAGATAGCAAACTCAAAAAGTTCAACTTACACTTGCAGTGAAATATTATACGGTATTTGAATAAAATTCAGTAATTTCTTAAATAGAAGAGGAGGGGATCCTAGATATTATGACACTTGTAAATTCCAGCAATTCTTGAAGAATTAATTCTGCTGTGATGATAGTAAGGAAACTAAGCTCTGCATGCATGTGAAAACAAATCCAAATAAGTAAATTTGAATGAGATTTTTGTTCCCATTGGAATGTGAATACACGCTATGAGTTTTGAGTGATTTTCTTGAGGGACCATACACATAGCATTTATCTTTATTAGCCACCATACTTTCAACAGTTAAGTACTGTTCATGTACATGTTCTTGCCCTTATCCAAATGAATAGCTAGAGCATGCGATAACAGGATGACTGTACAAGTACAAAATACATACTCCCCAGGCATATTTGAGACATCAACTCTGATAAGTAGAGCACCCAGCCTTTTACAGTCTGTCAACAAACCAATAAATTATGCTGGACAAGGGAGGAGAGGAGGAAGACTTCCTCCCTGTGACCATCTGCACAGGGAAATAAGTCAGTAATTAGGAATCCAATAAAACTGAGTTTTGACAAGATAAGCAAAGGCTTAATATTTAAAGTTAAGGTCTAATCCTTTTAGGAACTGATTAGCACACACTTAACATTTTTTGGCATTCTATGTATAAATATTAAGAGATTATTAAGAAATATGATCAGGCAACAGGAATGTACATCTTGAGCCCTGCCCTGATATGCTGTGGACTCTTATTTCTATTGACGTCAAGAGAAGTTGTACTTCTAAGAAAGAACCACACTTGGCTATTTTTCTTGATTATTAGATCAAGCCCAAATTTACTTAACTCTCCGGTAACTTATTAATTATATAAGCCTTTTAACATATATTTTGGCTGTGGAATTGGGTTCAGGAGGCCTATGCGCCTATTTCAACACACAATTTTTATTTGCTTCCATTTATAACCCTCCCTTCTTCTTCATCAAGAGCATCCAACATAGCCTTCCTTTTGCTCATAACAGCTCCCTGTTCAACAAACTGACTGTAAAGGAAAATAAAGACCTCAGGATTTGATTGTGAGTCAGAGGACTCTGTGTATATGCACACTGTGATGTTCAGTTGAAAACTCACTTTTAAGCTTTCCTTAAAATTTGGATTATAAGCTGATAGGAACAGTTGTAAGAATCCCATGTATATAATTCTTTAACATGTGATATGCCACAGTGCTGTCCTCTTGGTTAACTTTTATGTTTCCTATGTATGCAGGCTTTCAGAAGATTCTCCAAGATGCAAAGCTTTCTTAAAAAGACTATCATCATCTACTATATCTCCAAGCCTTCTGTAACACACGGAGACACATATACATACTTATATAAAGACACACATACACACACATAACACACACATACATGCACATGTATTTATACTGAGTAAATTTTGGATTATTTATAAAAACTTGGAACTCATGCTAAATTTACTAAAGAGTCTCAGTGTGAGACTGTTTGTTAGTATAAAAACTGTTGCTAGGCAATTGGAAAACTAAGTATTGAGCACAGTTAATTTTCATAAATAAGTACAGAGCTGGTATTATCTTTTGGGACATTTTGTGATTAAGCAGGATATATCTAGAAAATAAAACTTACATCCTGAGTTATGAGCTAAATGTACCCAAGTCATAAATGTTAAAAGATAGATTGCATACATGTATCCAACTATGACTGATCAGTCTTTCAAAAGTGAATCAACTCCATCCCATTAGTTTTCCCTGAAGAATGATAAAGAAAATGTATATTTGGAAAGACAAAGGGAAAAGTTGTGGCTCAAAACATCTGAAAACATCCTTCACTGCAGAAAACTGAAGATCTAGGATAAGGCAGACTTCTAAAAGAATAATGTTTATCCTTTGACTTAGATAAACAAAAATTCTATCTTTGGAAAAGTATTCATCTTCATCTCAAGTTGCCAGAAGGTCAAATTCAGTTCACCATGCCTTCTACATTTTAAGATCAGCCATATTTAAAACAGATCTTTCAACATTAAATTTTCTTCTCTCACTTTGTATCTTTAAGTTTTGCCTTTCTTCAAACACTGCCAAATATATGTCAAATGCGAGCTTAAATTATCATCCTGTGTGTGCTTAGAAGATTTTATTCCTTCTTTCCTCCGGAACTTTACTTACAGGGCCCCATTCTCCCTCATGTCACACAAAGCTTATACTCGTTTTGTAGGCTGTCCTACATGTTCCAGGAAGGAGCTATATCAGCATTCTTGGTCCTCCGTGCCGCACCTCCGCACAGGAGCCTGCAAGAATATTTTCCCTATCTAAGCCCCTGCCCAATCAGTTCACACTGTAACAATGACTGCTGCCGTCTCACATGGCGTCTCTATACGTGTCATTTATCGTACTCATCTCAGCCATGATGTTTTGCACTCCAAAGCAGCACTGCCCCACTTTCATCCTCAGGAAAACTAAGATGGGTTCAACAAACAGCTTTGGTATTCTCTATTTTCTGACGTCAGGAAAACTCTTCCACAGAAAGTTTGAGAAGTGGGCTCAAAGTGCAAGCAACTGGCATCACTTGTACAATTTGTGGTTTATTCTCATTCTCAAAGAGACAAGCCAATGAAAAAGTTACCGAAAGATTTATTTGTGCACAGACAAATTTAGCACAATAATACATGATTTAAGCAGAACATGCAGTATTTCAAACAGTGAATATTTTCAGCTCATGAAACACAAATGACACTGAAAAAAGCTTCAAAAAACATGTTCCTGCGTTTTCTTGTTATTAATTTTCCCTTTAGCAGCTAAGGTCAAATCCGAGCATTATTTTTTATATATTTCCCCCCTTTGAGTGGAAATTTAAATCATGGCTTGACTTTACTTGTTCTTCGTCATTATGTTCTTCTGGACAAAGGCAAATTACCTTACAAGCACACAGATTCAACCTCTATAACTTGTAACATAAATTAACATCTAGGACATGTCAACTGAAAATCTTAGCTATTTCCGAAAGCTGCAGATGCTATGAAATACAGCCAAGTGTAATTCATCTCCCAAGTGATACTGAGTATGACAAAATCTTGCAAGGATTACTTCCAAAAATGTTTTAAAACTAGATAATACAGTATACACTCTCAAGTACATCTGAAGTTTAAATATCATGAACACATTTAACCCTAAACAACATAAAGTGTTCTGAATCCTTTATTCCTGGTAACTATCAAGATTATAACAAGGAATTAAAATATTTGAAATGTGTAATTTATCAGGCTTCTGATTTATCTAAATTTTGACCATCTATATAACATATTTTTCAGGCTGAGAGACTCATTGTAATTATTCAATTCCAATCAACTATGAAATAAGACATCATCTTTATTTTGTCTACTTTAAATATGTTGGCATGGTTTCATTATTATTTTGAAATATACCAAATGCCTGTTTGAGGATAAATGTGGAAAAAAAAATACGAGGAATGTTGAAGCCCTAGTGTGTGCTTACCTTTGTCAATCATGCTGAAGCCCGAGGGTGTGCTTACCTTTGTCAATCATGTTGAAGCCCTAGTGTGTGCTTACCTTTGTCAATCATGCTGAAGCCCGAGGGTGTGCTTACCTTTGCTGATCATGAGAATTCAGTGCACTGTTTGTAATCTACCATATTTGAAATACTTAGATATCTTTGCTTTGTCAAAAGAAGCTTGACTACAAACACGATCTCATATGACAATGTTATCAGACACAATATGATATGGGCCTACATACAATTTATAGTATTTCCTAAACTGTCCTTGATTTTTTTATTCAACCACAAAAACCTTGAAAAAATCAAATGGAGTTAGCACTTTCAAAATTATTAGCTACAGATTTATCGAACTCTAATTATAAAATTCAATAATGCAATGACAATACATTTCTCATTCCTTTAGGGCAAACATAAGAAACTGAACTTTACACAATGTAATATTCTTTTATCATTGTATAAGCTTACATTTAGAATATATTTTATGGACACATTTGAAGCCATAGTTGATAAGTAATCAGGAGTTGAAATCAAATGAATAATTTTGGCTTTTAAATTATCCACTAAGAAATAATTTTTAGACATATTTTGAACATGTCAAGTTTTAGAAACCCTTTAAAATGTTCATCCAAATGTTAATAAACTGCATAACCATAGTCCAACATGATCAACCTTGAGATATTAACAATGTACAATGATATGGATTAATATAAATATTTTGTTCAAATTTACCAACCGTCCCACTGATTTCATTTTGCTGGACTGATATTCAATCCTAACAGGTATTTAGATTTTATTCACATTATTCCTTACTCTGCTAGAATCTAAGGTACATTTTGGCAAGAGTGTCACATAGTCCTTTTGTTCTTCCTTCTCAGTGCATCCCATTAGATACATGGTGGCATACCTCATTAGTAATGATATTAACTTTGATATCTTTTGTTGAAGCAAGGGTTGTATATCTTCCCCTTAGCATTACTATTTATATTTTCAAAGGGTCTATGGATAGACATTTTAAAACATCACAAATGCCATATTTTTTAGACTTTCATGAGTTAACTTTAACATACCATTGATACTTTACTAGAAAACCATGGTTTTCCTTTTCTATTATTCTTTCTGTATTTACAATTAGGATTCTAATATTAAGGAATGCTATACCTTCCCTACTGGTTATCTATTTATTGTTTTTAACTAATGTAAACTCATAGATATTGACATTGGTCTATAACCTATAAAATATTATCATTATTCGAAGGGTGATAAAATGTCATTTATTTGCCCACCAGTAGATTTTTTTAATTGGGTCCTAAGTGTCTTCATTATGATGTCCTTGTTCTTGAACACCTTCTTCTTTTCTGGAAGTACATGACCACTGTTGCAGGCTCATTTTGTTCTTTCCCTAACTCAAACCTAGAAGCAGCCTCTTTTAGTTTTGGAAAATGTTATTTCTCAATGAATATCAGTGCTACATTTTCTCTTTGTGACCTGGGTGCCATCAGTTTCAGAATAATCATAAACATCTAGGTTAACATCTAGCAATCTATAAATTTTAAGTCCATTTTCCCATATTGACATCTTAATGTATATTTAATTAAGTTTTGTGCATTGCATACAATAAATCTTAATCATATTTAGATACCATCCCCAATCCTCATCTCTTCATAATCCCCCTACCAGATTTCATGCATTCTGTCATATATGTTATATGTTAAGGCCTAACGAGTCCCTTGGTGCAAGTTCATCCACTGGAGTTAGTCAGCCTATGCAGGATCACTCCTGTAAAGATCAGCGCTCTCCCTCACCTAGCAGTAATCAGTTGTCAATAGTTCCTCAGTTTGGTTGGGGTGTGCTGCCCATTTCCCCAGTTCATGCTGGGTTTTTGTCTGATTGAGTCTGTATAGATCTTGTGCATGCTGTCATCATTGCTGCAAGTGCATATGAGAAGCCTGGAAGACTATTTCCTTATGGTCATGCACCAACCTGGCTCTTAAAATCTTTCTGCCCCCGCTTCCACAATGGTCCCTGAGCCATGGGTGGCTGAAGTTTAATATAGGAGTCCTGTCCAAGGACACAGACTCTGCAGTCGCTTATGCTCTACACCTTGGCCAGTTGTGGCCTTCTATGTGCACTGCACTCTGTTGCATGAAGAAGCATTGCTGGTGAGAGTTGAGGTATGCATTAGTATCCCCTTTAGCCCTGCTCCACTATCCATGAACATCCATGAACAGTAGGTGTAGAGGTTCCATTATAGATGTGTCACTTAGGACTGGATATCTCTCAGACATCTATTTTCTGCATGACCAATTGTGGAATTCTGTGGTAGGTTCCATCTGCTTCAAAAAGAAGCTTCTTTGATCAGTAGTGAACGGTATACTTATCTGTAAATATAAAGATCTATATTTAGCATTCAATAAAAAATTACATTTGTCTAGGGCTATGACAAAGATAGAGCTTTCTCTAGATCTCTAACTTCTTCAGCCATGTATATATGGTTATGTTTATGGTGCCACCCATGAGGTCTCTCCCATTGAGAGGGCTTTAAGACCTACTGAATATCTGTTGATTACTCTCAAAATAAAAGCGCCACTATTGCACTCCTATAGTTTATTGTGCCAGTCATTGTTGTGGTTATTAGGCTTTAAAACTAGGGTTGGGCCATTGTCTTATTTTCTCCCCTAGATGCTTGCATAGTATCTGCCAGAACTATGAGAGCTAGTCTTTAAGGAAGAGGCTGCCAGGTAATTTCCAGCTCCACTACTCCAGGTCCTGTGTCCAAAGTATGCTCTGTCTTCAGCAATAGGGTCTTATCTTAAAGTTCTGGGATATAATCAAGGGTTGTGGCAATAGCTTGTTATTTGGGTAGTCTCTTGAACTACTCTGTAGTCTCTCCTGTCTGGCACTGTATTCCTTGGTATAGTGCCTTCAAGTATATACACACACTCATGTTCAGATATGTGTGTGTGTGTGTGTGTGTGTGTGTGTGTGTGTGTGTGTTTCAGTAGGTTTTTAGCTAAGTCATTTCCCTCTGGTTTTTCACAATATCTAAGCTTTATTTATCTCTCCTTGCTCTCTCTTCCAGTCTAACTTCCCTCCTCTCTTCACAAAGTACTTCTATTTTCCCCTTCTCTTGAGCTCCTTCTCCCCTTTCACCTCCTTGGTTCCTTGTATGCCCTTCCTTCCTCCTGTCCCAGTTGAATGCTCCCATTTTCCACATTTCTCCCTTGATAATATTTGTCTCCTACTATTCCCCCCTCTCTTGGGCTCATTCTTCCCCTTTACCTCCATAGTTCCTTTCCATTTTTCCTAGCACATACATATTGACATTTTTGGCAAAAAAAAAAAGAAAGAAAGAAATCAACAGGATTCATCCTTGCCCTTTTTGTACTTTTGGTATAGAGAGTAAGACATCCAGTTCTCAACAACTACAATATTTACAAACTGTATTCATGTCCATATCTCTCCCATGCATCATGTAATTCTTTGAAATGTAATTAGAATTCATGTATTTACTTACTAATTTATTACATGTACTACAGATTTTCACTATTTAGTTCTAGAGGTCTTACATGAATCAAAAAAGTGCTACAGCAGGCAGATCTCGGTGAGTTCAAGACCATCCTGGTCTACATAGTGAGTTCCAGGACAGCTGGGGCTACAGGGAGACCCTGTCCAAAAAGACCAAAAAAAAATTATGGAAACCCTTCCCTTCACAATACCTGCAAAAAAATAAAATAAAATATCTCAGAATAAACCTGACCAAAGACATTAAAGAGCTCTACAATGAAAAATTTAAATCTTTAGAGAAAGAAATTGAGGAAGACATCAGAGGATGGAAAGACCTCCCATGCTCATGGATTGGAAGAATTAATATTGTGAAAATGACCATCCTAACAAAAGTCATATATAGCTTCAACGCAATGCCAATCAATATCACCATGACATTCTTCACAGAATTGGAAAAAACTGTCCTAAGATTGATATGGAAGCACAAAAGACCTTGGCTAGCCAAAACAACCCTGAGCACTAAGAGCAGTGCCGGGGGGGGGGGAATACTATACCAGATTTCAAGCTGTATTACACCACTATAGTCATAAAAACAGCATGGTGCTGGCACAAAAATAGACCCATAGACCAATGGAACAAAATTGAAGACCCAAATATGAATAAATGCAATTTCAGCCACCTGATATTTGACAAAGGGGACAAGAACATTAACTGGAGGAAAGGGAGCATGTTCAGCAAATGGTCCTGGCAAAACTGGATCTCCACTTGTAGAAGAATGAAACTAAACCCCTGTCTTTCACCCTGCACAAAAGTCAATTCCAAATGGCTCAAAGACCTCAATGTAAAGCATGAGACACTGAAACTATTAGAAGAAAACTTTCGGAAAAACCTACAAGATATAGGCATAGCAAAGAATTTTCTAAACCGGACATCAATTGCTCAGGAAAAAAGGGCAAGAATTAACAAATGGGACCTCATTAAAATAAAAAGCTTGTGTAAATCAAAGGAGACAACCAAGGAAGCAAACAGAAAACCCAAAGAATGGGAGAACATCTTCACCAGCAACACATCCGACAGAGGTTTAATAACCAGAATACATAACAAACTCAAAAAATGGAGAACCAAGACAAGAAGCAACCCGATTAAAAGATGGGCTAGGATCTGAACAGAGAGTTTGCAAAAGAAGAAGTAAAGATGGCTATGAAACATCTAAAAAGATGTTCAACATCACTAATAATTAGGGAAATGCAAATTAAAACCACTTTAAGATTT
>NW_008352267.1:11702451-11714548 GCF_000622305.1 Nannospalax galili
AAATCATGAAATTTGAAGGTAAATGGATGGAACTAGAATCTGTTATACTAAGTGAAGTAACACAATCTCAGAAAAAAAATCGACACGTTCTCCCTCATATGTGGATCTTAAAACCAGACTCTGATAAATTAGTATGCAACCAAACATAACTACAGGAACCAGGATAATGGAAAGGAAATGAGGAGGTAAAGGAAAAGAAAGAACCTGAAAGAGAAGAACAGTAGGAAACAGGCCTTAATAAGGGAGATATGAATAAAAACTGGGTTAGTTTAAGGGAGGCAGGAGGGAAGGGTGTACAAGGAACCTAGGGGATGAAGGGAAAGAAGGAGCTCAAGAGAGTTAGGACCATAGGAGAAGGGTATTAGTAAGGGAGAAAGTGAGGGAATGGGGGCACCTTAAGTGGGAAAACCATGATGGAGGGGTGAGACAAAATGAGAGATAAACAATGCCTAGCTAGTTTTGAAAACCAGAGGGAACCTTATTACTCCTACAACCTACTAACAAATTATACATAGCAGATCAAGAAATATATGTCTTTGTAAGGTTTATCTGAGCACTGTTCTTTGCCCAAGATTTATCTACATGACACACAGTAATTAAAATTACCAAACTGGTGGAACTAACCTTCTTGGGTGTTTAACAGACATACTTTGAAGCCTATAGTAATTTGGTCAGAGGGATATAAAGGACACTTTTTGCTCCTAGCCCTCCTAAGTTGACTAGTTCCAGGAGACTATGGGCATCTCTCAAAATGTCCTATAATGGTGGTGGGTCACCTGTCCTCTTGATCAAGGAGGCCGAGGAGACCCCACCAGATGGACTTGTACCAGTGTCCAGTCTATAAAGAGGAGTGTCAACAGAGAGGAATCATTTCCTCCATGCTTCCAAGCGAAGCCAACCATGGTCGAGCAGAACCTTTGACTTACCTTCATATAGGCAGAACTGGTAAAAGAAAGGAGCCAGAGGCTCCTCCCAAGCCCATGTGACCCCTGGGGAACAGATACTCAAACAACCTTAAGAGTAAAAATAAATCGGTTTATCTGGTCCAACTGTATGGTCTTAAACACTCAAAAGGAAAGTATAACCAAAGATTAACAGGGCCAATATAATTTCATAAGAGTCCATATGTATAGCTAAAGGCTACATAACAAGCATCAATGCCAGACAGGCAATACCTTCTTTTGAGTTGTTGGCCAGGGTGGCCAAAGGGATTCCCAGATAGTAACCCAGCATAGAACTGTGAAAATGAACAGCAGACCCCTATCTTATCGAAAGGAATATTGACAATTGATTACCACTAGATGAAGAACAGCTGACCCTCCTAAAACAAAGACCTCTAGATAGGCTGACTAGATTCACCAGAAGGGCAAGCAGCGTGGAATGGCTGGGGTGCTGACAACACAGCAGACCATAGCAGGGATACCAAAGTATAAGGGCTCTAGTGGGGGGGAGGGAGGCTATGGGAGGGTGCTATCTGGGAAGTGGGTATAAAAATAAATTAATTAAAAAAATAATAATTCTTCAAAGCATAAAAATTTGTTCCTTAATAATTAGTAGATTTGAAAAACATTACCATTGAAATCTATCTGATGACTATATCCATGCTCTGATGCCAAGGACCTCAGAAAGTAACCGACTGTGACTAGTAATAATCAGATATATAGAGATTAGAAACGCATGTGCGTCTTAGTGTCAATTGTATTAAAAATGAATTTTTCTGTGTGAAAGTGTGTATTTTACTAATGTAATGGAGATCTTTTTTAAAGTTTAAAACCTCATTTAATTTTGTCTTATAGGGTTTATACTGAGTACAATATTGTATAACTGTATTAATTCAACTGTAAACCTAAAAATTTACAGCCAGTTTTGAAAAAGATGCATCATAGCTCTGGAAATTGTTACTGAATATATCAATGCTTTTGTAATGAAATGCTTCCTCAAATTATATGGTTATTAAATAAATAATTTAAAAAATTGCTCCAGGTGCTGATGTGATGGATCCTGTTTTAAATAGCATGCACTGCTTGTCCAGGGGACAAAATTCAGTTCCCAGCACACATATTGAGTACCCACAGCCACCTCTAACTCTACCTCCAATGTCTGATGCCTTCTTCTGGCCTCTGTGGGCACCTGCACTCACATCCACATACCCACAGACAGACATATGCACTAAAATTTTTAACAATAATAATAATGAGAATGGGGTGTTGGGTCAGTGGTTAACAGCACTGGCTGCTGTTGCGGAGGATCCAGGTTTGGTTCCCAGTACTAGCATGGGAGCTAACAATCATCACTAACTGTAGTTCCAAAGGATCCAACATCCTCTTCTGACCTCCATGGTCACTGCATGCAAGTGCAAAACATTTATACATATAAAATAAATACATGTGTCTTTTAAAAGATAGTATTTTTAAAAGTTCCAAATATTTAATCTATTTTATGTAATTATTTGTAAGTCAAATTCACCACTAGGAGGTGCTTGTGGCATCCAATCCTCTCCTCCCATGGTCCTGTGACAGCCTGAGGAAAAAATTCTCCAAACTCTGATTTGAAGAATTTTTTAACAAGTTTATTGGACTTGCTAACTGAGCTTGGGGTGCAGGTTCATTTACAGACAAGCAGGTGCTCCCCCTTTCACAGCTGATGCCAAAAGTCCACACCCAGTCATAAATCCTGTGGTTCTGAACAGCTTTACAAAATGGCAAGAGACCAGCTTCATGGTTTTTCCTAGCTTTTATACCCTTAGCCTCTCCCCTGCAAGCGGTTATGGTCAACTGATTGGCTGGAAGAGGGAAGGGCAGTGGCTTCTTTGCAGCTAGTGGGAAGGAGCTGGGTCTATGGCTTGTCATCACAGGGTCAGAGGATCATCTTCTGGGTCACACTCTCCACCCCTTCCTCTGGCTCTCACAATGCTTTCCACCTGCCTCTTCCATGAATATCCCTGAGCCGCAGAGGGGGTGGGGCAACCTTTCTCCCATTGTAATAGGGCACTGGACTCTTCACTTCTCTGCGTCCTCTAATTGTCATGGGCTGATGGTTTGATTTAGTGGCATTCCACCTACTACATAAACACAAACAACAAGAAGCAAGAACATGTAAACGGTAATTGCAATAATAGCTCATGGGCATAAACACAAATGCTTGGATGGTACTTTAGTAGGCACATCACATCCATCTAACAACACAATTGCAGTGGCTTATCCACTGGGGCCTATAACCTCTCCCTCCACAGGGAGTTGGCCTGGTTTACAATACCAGATATGTGTTCCATCCACAGGAGCAGGCATTAGGTCCAATCGATAATTAGCTGGATGTACATACACTAGACAAGCCACTATTGCACCAGCAGGAGCATCTTGCTTTGCATGTTGATAGTACAGCACATGGGGTCCTTCATTGAACAGGATAATGGGGGACAATTCTCCAGCAATCTGCATAGTGCCTTCTGTCACTATGAAACCACCCATCCAGTGGCAGTGAGTTTCCAGCTTAGTCCAAGCTTGATTTCTCCCTCTCCCACACTCACATCATGCAGTATCTTCAGCAATAGGGTCTTACTGTCCACTTCAGGTGTGCAATCAACGTTATTAGCAATTGCCTTTATAATTTCGGGGACCTCTGGGGTCCCTTTGGCCAACTGCTCATAGGGAGGCGACCCACCCCTGGTACTAGGATTTTCATTTAACAACCTTATGGCTTTGGGAAGGGCCTTTTTCCACCCCCATAGGGTGGAAAGCCCATAGGGTTCCTTCTGGGCTTAAGGCTTTCAACTGTTCCTTTAGAAACCCATTTTTCTTTCAATTAACCCTGATCCTGTAGGATTGTATGGAAGGTGGAAATAACATTGAACCTCATTATTTTCAGCCCAAGTGTCTCCCAGTTGGCTAGTTCCTCCAAAGGGCAGGGCCTGCTGTGGAGCATGAACTATGGAGGGGTGGCTGGGAGCCATCTCAGGATGGACAAGCCATGGATAGTGCATGTGGCAGCACGTGTGGCACTGCGCAAGGCATGGGGAATGCACAACCATGCAGCAGCTCAAGGAATGGCCTGACTCTTATGGACCTGAGGCAAGATCACTGGCCCTGGAGGTGTGAGCGAATTCTAGTGGTGACTATGGGTGTGGCATCATCTGATATGGAGGGCTCTGAGCCAGTGTGGGGCTAGGTACTGGGTACTTATTCCTTTGTAAGTTAATAAAGGCACATAAAGATATATGGTTTTCTTGATAGCGCAGGAGACCCAGAGGGAACTCAAGCAACAAAATTGGCATAGTCAGCAGGATATGGCAAAACTGACAATGAGTTTTAGAAGAGAGCTGATGGTGGCACTGATGTGGTTTTTTCAATGGGTTACTAAAAAGAGGCTAGCCATGCAGAAGTATGGGCCACAGACATGTTGTAAATGTGGGGATATGTTGCAGGTATGTGAAGATTTGTTAAAGGTTACCCAAATGACTAGAAAATCATTTACCTGCTCTGGACCCAAATGGAGCACAGAAAAAGAGAGAGAGAGAGAGAGAGAGAGAGAGAGAGAGAGAGAGAGAGAGAGAAGCCACTTTGCATCATAAAAGATGTGCCCCAGGCAGGGAAAACTGAAAAGGCTGAACTGACAGACCCAGTTGCAGAGCTGGAGAGAGAAAAAGTTGGGGCACCTTGACTTGTGTAAAGTCCAAGGACTCAGAGGAAAAGACAGATAACAGTAAAAAGAAAAAAAGAAAAAAAAAAAAAAGCTAACTGTGCTGCAGCTAGGAAATATTCTATGCTAGAATGGTTAAAACTAGGAAAAACTTAAAAGCAAGCAAGCAGAGAGCCCCTGGCCACCTGGCTGGTGAGATTATGGGACATGGGAGCAAATGATGTTAGTCTAAGTCCTTCAGAAGCTTCACAGCTGAGTTATATAACCACCCATCTGTACTTGCGATAGAGGCTGTTCAACCCAGGCCAGTGGGGGGGGGGGGCAGTCCTTAATGGGGTGGCTGGTTGAAGGCATTAAAGATACATGGTTGTCACCAAGGAGACTAACATGATTAGCAGGAGCTGGAGGACTATAAAGGAGAGGCAGGCATTACTGAAATAACTAGGTATGAGAAATATTTGATGTCCAGTTCACTGGGTCAGATAAGACTGTGTTCACCAGAGATATGAAAGAAAGCTTAATTAAACTGGGACCTCGAAAATGGTACGGGGCTTTAATGGTTTTACTAAGTCCTTTGATGGGACAGGATCTTTGTAAAGTGAGAGAGGTTTTGGCAAATCTAAATGACAAGACAGAGGAAACCGTCCACTTGGGTTACTCAAAGACAAATGTGGCAAGACTTATGTCAAGCCCAAAACCTCAGAGAAAAAATTGAGAGAAAACCAAATTTGGTACTAAGGTGTTTCTGGAAGGTTTTAAAGCCAGAACAGTTTATAAAGGACATTCGAAGGATAACAACTATACAAGGGATTGTTAAGAATCCTCAAGGATAAAATAAGATGCATTTCTTTTCTGAAAAAGGCTATACTAGGAGTGGAAGCAGGTTTTCCCACCAAGTTCTCCCCCAGCAACCTGGTGTGGTCAATGGGAAGATGACAGATGTGGCTACAGTCAGGAGGCAGACCCAGAGCCTGTCTGACTCAGGGAACCAACAAGTGCAGTGGGGACAGGAGAAGCCCCCTGCCTCCTTAGCCCAGTACAGGGTCAGGCAACTGGAGCCAACACCTGTAAGTGTATCAAGAATAAAAGAATCCAAAGGGATAACTAAAAATGGTAAAGAACTAGCCAAATTAATGCCTCATACCCATGCTATGGTACCTAACCAGAATCAATGGAGAAAACAGGTAATACGAATGGACAAAACCTTTCCATGCTGTGTGACACTTTGTCTAGGACTGATTTAATATATAATGTTAATGTTCCTTCAAGTGTTTTACAAATGTGAAGCCCATTTGAAGGATACCCTGAAGAAGCAAAGGCAGCTATAGCTGTAAGAGTCTTGGGAGTTTTATGTAGCCTGGGTAAGATGAGGACAGAGATTCCCAAACTATACAACTGTTAAGAAAATCTATAGTACCAGGGGTGGGTTTCCCCCCATGAGCTGTTGGTCAGAGAGAGATGCTAGAAGTCCTCCAATTCACCAAGACTATTGCCATTAACATCAGTTGTACACTAGAAAGGTTGGTAAGGCCATGTTGCTGAAGACACTATATGTTGTGAGCATGGGAAAATAAGAAGAGACAGAACTGAGACTGAGCTAAAAAACTCCATGCCACTGGATGGATGATACTCATGTTGATAGAAGGCTCTATGCAGATGGTTGGGGAAGAAAGGATCCCCCTACCATGATGGACATGCCAAGCAATACCTGCAAGTGCAATAATGGCTCCACCAACATATGTCAAACTGACAAATTCCTAATTGGATAAGGCCAGCTCCTGGGGGTGGAACACACATCTGGTGCTGTAGACCAGGCCAACACCTTGTGTCGAGAAAGGCTACAGGCCCTAGTGGAGAAGCTATCATGAGTATACTGCTTAATGAATATAGTACACCTACTGGGATATCTTCTAGGCATCTGTATTTACATTCATGTATGTTTAAATGTGTCTACTTCCCTCCATTTGTCTTTATAGAAAAGAAACACCACTGAGTTAGATCACTGACCACAGCCTAAAGACAACTAATGGGAAGGCCCAAGAAGCCACTATCTCTCCATGATACAAAAGAGATCACCCTATATCTGTCACCCCCTCCAAGGCTCAGGGACCTTAGTAGAAGATGAATGGGAAGATTGTAAGAGTGGAGGAAAGGGGTGGAGTGTCTCCCAGTTGGCTAGTTCTTCCAAGGGGTAGGGCCTGCCATGGAGCATGGACTACAGAGGAGCAGCTGGGAAGCATCTTGGGAGTGAAACCGTGATCCATGGGTAGCGCACATGGCAGCACACATGGTGTGGGGAACGTGCAGCTACGCAGCAGTTCAAGGACAGAATGTCCTGACTCCTATGGATCTGGGGCAAGATTGCTGGCCCTGGAGATATGAGAAAATGCTAGTGGTGACTATGAGTGTGGCATGGTCTGATATGGCAGGCTCTGAGCCACGACATGGGGCTAGGCACTGGGTACTCATTCCTTTATAAGTTAATAAATGCACAAAAAGATATGTTACGTGGTTTTCTTGATAGTGCAGGACACCCAGAGGGAACTTGAGCCACACCAAGCTTGCACATCTGTACCTGTGAAATGAGTGCCTTTGTCACTATCAATTTTCCTTGGGCACTTATTCATGACACTGAGCTCAGTAAGCCCCTTAATAGTATCCTTGCCCATCACTCTCTTGCAAGGAAAGGCCTGTGTAAGGCCTATGGCATTGTCCACAGTAGTATGTAGGGTGTGACCCATCAGGGCATCCTCCCCTAAAATGCTCTCTTGAAGGGGAGAGATGCACACCTTGTACTCTTGGGAGGGATAATTGCCCACTCCCAGAATGAGTCTAGTCTGCTTTACTTGCATGGTTTTATCCCCATACCCATCTGCTGCTATCCACTGGCCCTGATATTTTTGGGGATTGCCATGAATTAATGTACACTCTGCCCCAGTATCCACTAGGGCCCATGTGTTTTGTATATTAGGTGGGACCAATAAACCCGCAATTCGACATGTGGCCTCTGGTCACCCAGTATGGCCCTCACCCGTGGGCACCTTGGCCATGCCTTCAAGGCAGTGGTTGAGGGGGTCCCATCCAATGAGACTGCCTTCCTCTGGAGCAGGGGGCACAGTTGGAGTTACCCATACCTCCTGGTCCCCAGTTTCTCTTTTGTGGTGAGTTGCTGGTCAGGTCTTAAAGCCCTCCACAGATTCACCAGCACAGCATTTGGCTGCCCATCTATCTTGTCCCTAGCAACTCCTGCTCTGTGCAGATCTATCCACATCTGTGCTCAAGAGACATGAAGGGGCCCCTTTGCTGAGTTCCCACTCTTTTCCCTTGTGTCTATTCGCTTCAGCATGTTTGCATGTTCGTCTAAATCATTTAAATCTACCAGAACCTCACTAGCCTCATACAGGTCACGTCCAATCATGGGGCTTAGCACTGCCACCAAAGCTCCATAGCAGTCTCGTGGGCCTTGCTGAATCAGTTTCTTTCTTAAGTCTCCTATAAACACAGTCTTGTCTGGACCAGTGAACTGGGCATCAAATACAGCTTCCCTCATGCCCAGTTCCCTCAACAGAGCCTGTCCTTCCTCAATGGTTTTCCAATCTCTAATATTCATGGGATATCTCAGCTGGAGATACCCACGTATCCCGAATGGCTCATAAGAGCCAATCCATCATGGACTGGTTTCCCTCATGTTGTCTTAAATTGTGAAGTCTTTGTCTCAAAGAGGGATGAGTGGTTATGTTGATTAGCTTTTCTCCTTCTGTAGAACTTAAAATGATTCCATCTGCCCCCATATCCCATAGCCTCACAAGCCAGGTGGCCACAGGCTCCTTCATAGCTTGTTTAAATGTCTTTCACAGTTCTAATAGTTCTGGTGCTGAGTATTCTCTGATTACTATGGTCTCCTGCACCAGGCTATTGTTAAGACCTCCATCTTCATTTTGGACCATGGATTTTCCCTTTCTTTGAACTAAAGTCAGACCCGAGGAGCATCTCCCACTATCTCTAGGTCACTTCCTTCTCTCTCACTATCTGACTCTTCCCAGGGGTTCCAGGTTTTAGGATTCCAGGATGGGCCTTTTATTATCATTCTTATCTGGGCATTTTTCCCCTTTTGGCTTCCTAGACATAAAAAACGACATGCCAACACCTCCATCTCCTTTTCTCTCTTATCTAATTTTCTGGCAAGGTCAGAGGCCAGTACCAAAGAGGCCAGCCTCATATCCCTCTCCCATTCTAATTCCTCTCTGACACCTTCAGTTTCCATTCTGGCTAGAGCCTCTGCCTGAGACAGGTTTCTTATTATCAATAGCAGTAGCCAAGCAACCTCTGCCACTGCTTTTTGACATTTCTGTCCCTGGTGTGCTACTCCCAGAGACTGGAAAATCTGTTCCAGATCTTCTGCCTCTCCATCCTCACGTGGCGGCCCCCACTGGTCAAGCAGGCGTGCCACACCATACCATCTACAAGATGGCTGCCACCCTGGGATCTCACCCATTGCCCTCAACTGTTTAGAAGGCCTCACCCTAGTTACATATCTCACTGTCCACTGCATTAACCCTCCACTGCAGCCACCCCCACCAAGCTTATGGGAATGGCCCAACAGGTTAACAATTCCTCAGCCCACACTCTCCCCTCACACCACTTTACTTCAGTTGTTGGTCTCTTTCCCCATATCAAGCACATCATCAATGCTCTTCCAAAATTCATTCTCAGCTTCATCATATCCTGCTGGGCTACGCCAACTGAAAGTCAAATTCACTGCTGGGAGGTGCATGTGGCATCCAATCCCTTCTTCCCATGGTCCTTGTGACAGCCTGAGGAAAAAATTCTCCAAACGCCGGTTTGAAGAATTTTTTAACCAGTTTATTGGACTTGCTAACTGAGCCTGGGGTGGGGGTTTACTTAGGGACAAGTGCCCCCCCCCAAAAAAAAATCAGGGCTAATGCCAAAAGTTCACTCCCAGACATAAAGTCTGTGGTTACAAAATGGTGAGAAACCAGCCTGTGGTTTTCCCAACTTTTATACCCTTAGCCCCTCCCCTACAAGCAGCTATGGTCAACCAATTGGCTGGAAGAGGGAAGGGAAGTGGCTTCTTTTCAGAGCATGGAAAGGAAGCAGGTCTATGGCTTGTCATCACAGGGTCAGAAGAACACCTTCTGGGTCACATTATTATACAAAGCATTATCAGGAAATAATTTAAAAATAAAAAATCAAATGTCAGCTTCTACTCCAGATTCTCTTTTAGACCTTGTATGGACAAGCATTTGTTTTATTCCCTTTCAGATTAAAGGATATGTCATTTTCATAGGAAAATTGAAAGAGAGAAGACAGGAACTCAAAATTGCCAGAAGTCTGGTTAAAAATCAAAAACTCTCTGCATTGTGATATGTATCCAGGGTCATTTTTCATTGTGGAATCTCTGGATGATATGAATAGTTTCATATTCTCCTCTCCTCTAAGTCCCAGTTAAGAAACTGGGTAATCTCTTTGGGGGAATCTGGTCTACAGAAAATGACTTACAGATAGTGTTAGTTGCCTTTTGTCACTGTGCCAAAACACAGTAACAAAGAAGGAAAAGGCAGAAGGATTTGTTTAGCTCCCAGCCTCAGAGGTTTTGGCCGTGGCAGGGACCTGTGCTTTGAACTTTCAGAGAGCCTGAATTATATGATCGTTGCTAAAACTACTTTCCTTGGGGAGATGTAAACAATAGCCACCCCAACTCCCTTGGTCATAATGACAATCAGAAATACCACCAAAGTTCACTTGGGGTAAACGATGAACTTTATTGGGCTTACTTGCAGAGCAATGGGTGAGGGCTTACTTCCAGGAATGTGGGTGCTCTCCTACTCAAGGCCATACCAGGAAGTCTTCACCCAGCATGGATGATGACGTCTTCATAGCCACATAGATGGAGCCTTCCCTCCCTTCATCTTCCCTACCCTTTCTCTGAAGCCACCTACCCACCACTGGTTGGGAGGTGTCTGGAATACTTAGGTGAGTGCCTAGTGACTCTCCCTAGCTCTCCTTCTATGCGGGAGTGTCAGTGTCGACAGTCAACAGACCAGTTGTGGTGATGATTGGCAAACCAACACAGCTGAGGAAGATGGCATCTGTACAACTCAGAGGATGGTCCTGAAGAGTAGTGGGAGAGGTGCTGGTGAAGGCTTCTGACCTCAAGAAAGCTGGATTCAGAGAAGGTACAGGAAGGCTGAGGATGTGATATACCCCGGTGACATTTTTCTATTTAGTTTTCACCTCTTGGAAGTTTCTACCATGTCCTAATGCACCCACTGGGGACTAAACCTCCAACACAAAATCTTTTGAGGGATATTCCAGTCCAAACTATGACTGATACAGTAAGTGTGGATTTTACACCAAAATAGCCATATGTACTCATTCTACTGTTCAGACAAGAAGACCACCTATTGAAATGTTCTGCGTACTACAAAAGGATATGTTTTATTTAGCATTTTTTGCACCTCATTCTTAAAAGTGAATAGTAAAAAAGACATACAGACAAATGAAAACATGCAGCACTGTCGACAAAGAAAAAAAGTAAGAATTTGGAGAAATGGAAGAAAATCTGGGAATAAAAGAAGGCTGTAAACAAATCAATAATAAAAATGACATTTTACATCCTTAGAGAAATAATGAAAATTGAAGGCATATATAAAGAAAGAAAAACTTACATTTTTTGATTGAAAATAATTAGAAAAGATTGCCTAGTAATTATATTAGAAGTTATGAAACATAAAGACATATAAAGGTGAGAAAATATAGGAAAATAAGAGCTGCAATACAGGGTATTAAAAAAAATAAGAAGAAAGTTATCAAAGTATTCAAGGAAATTTTCCATACCTGAGGACATCAGTTTCAGATGGAAAGGTCTCATTAAATACTCACAATAATAAATGATTAAAGAGTCTGGCCTAGGCAAACCATGAAATCCAATGTGAAAACAACAGATTCCAAAGGCTTCCAAATAGGAAATAGTTTAGATGTAAAGGAGTGGACTGGTGATGATGTTTGATTTCTCAGTAACAAACTTAAAGGAGTGATAAGGAACGTATTGTTCAGCATTCCAAGGAAAAGCCATTTCCATCTGCAACGTTGTATCAGGCAAGTAATCAATTTTAAGTATAGATTAGATTCAGACAAGTCAGATTAACAAAGCACACCTACATTATTTTAAAGAAAACTAAAAGAAGACTCACTCCCAAGAGGATGGTACCAAGAAAGCCATCATGGCTTTCAGGAAATAGGAGAGTCAATACAGGAGAAGATGATGATTTATGGTAAAATGTCAAGATAAAAGCTTGTGGGGCGACTTTCAGACAGAAACCAGCTCAGATTAGAATAGCAGCCGGAACTCAAATTCTCTCTCACACACCAAAAGGAATTAGATAAGCTACATCCTAGAAAGTTAAGGTTTAGAGGTTTACACTTATAGTGAAGAATTTGT